>NC_044924.1:4769393-4807389 GCF_003576645.1 Ipomoea triloba | reverse complement strand
CGCCCCAAAAAAAAAAAACACAAGAACAAAAGATTAATAAATAAAGATGAGAAAAGGAGGAAAAAGGAAACCCAAAAGCAAACAGTAGAAAAGACAGATGAGAACCTTCTCTTTTACACCATCAAGAATGGCCCACATATACTTCTCTTCTTGCTTCAGTTTCTCTTCTTTTAAAGCCTTCTTCTCCTGCAAATGGAAGGCATCTCTTAGACTCCATAAGTTTATGTCACAATAATGAAATTTTGGATGAGACTATAGGTCAGAAGTAATAAACAAAGATTAAGATACATGTGACCTAAGACAAGTGTTTAATGACAAGTTCACCAATAATTCACATATTATTTATTTAATGAGACAGTGCACATATTAAATCACCAATTAGTTATTTTAAACAAAACCTAGCCACATTCCGTAAATTTTCAAATTTCAACAACTGTCAACTTACTTCTGAACTCATTTGCTTCTTCTTTTCTTTCTCTTTCAGATGCCAGTCATATATAGGGCTGAAATCACAGTGCTCCAAACTCTGAATTACATGATTTCTTCCAAGTAGTTTCTTCCAGTCATTCATGAAGTTCTCTTTGAATTTAGGTTTGTCCATGTACTCTGTATCTAGCATCACTGCATACATTGTTGCAACCTGCAACAAAAATGTTAGACCATTTAATATTACATACTTGTGTGTACCCAATAAATTCAGAGATAGAGAGAGAGAAGCAACCTCCTCTTGCTCTGGTGTGAGATCAACTGGTTGTCCCTTATATAGCATCTTAACTCCGTGAGGCTTGTATGGTGGGGGAAAAATTACACCATTGTGAACCAAAGTAGTCCATTTTTGTGCTTCACCAGAGCTGGGGGGTACCTTTGATGACTGAGAGTATTTAGAGTTTTTCTTCACTATTTTCTTTTTCATTATTTTACGTGAGGAAGAAACAACTGCAGTTGCTTTTTTTGTAGATGATGACTTATTAACCGGAGTAGATGACTTCTTAATTCTTTGTGATATAGGAATGTTATCTTCATCATCGTCTTCATTCTTTTCTGCTTTTACCAATGGTTGCTTAGACTTGGCAGAAACAGAAGTATCAGAAAGCCTGGGCTTTTTAACCGAGCTCTGACCAGCAGATTTGATCTCAACTGGAGATCTCTTACTCGGCACTGTAGAAGATGCAGAACCATTTTGCTCACGTTTAGGCAGTACAGGTTTATTATTCTTATTGGTGTCAGGCGACTTCATGGTAGGAGCCCCTGGATTGGATTTCATTTTTATTCTTGTTGACAGGGGCATTTCGTCATCTGAATCTTCATCCTTTACAACCTTTGGACCCGATGTTGAAGCACCAGGCACTTTGTTACAATGATTGGAACTGCTTTTTGACAATCCTACCCTATTACTCAATGGCTTATCATCTTCAGAGTCTGATTCGTCATTTGGATCTGAAACAGATGGCTTCTCCTCCTTAACAACCGTGTTTGATCTGCATTGGTTTAAATTAGTTGACCGATTAGCTGGAGAAGCTAACGGTTTTGAGTTTTTAGCAACAGTATTTGCTGGTGATGTCTTGCTTGTTGGAGGTGACACTCTTGGGCTAACCAATGGTGATTTCACTGGCGATGCCTTGGAGGAGGGGACTGTTTTGTCCTTTTGAACAGTAGAATTTTGACCATTAAGAGAATTGGCATTGGAGATCTGCCTCCCTACCTGTCCATCATGCTTTTGAGATGATGATGTATTTGGCTCAGAGTTTGATACATTCGACTTTGATGCCATGTTAGGACGCTTGAAACGTAAGGGCATCTCATCATCATCATCCATGTCTGTGAAATTAGGTTGCACAGAAGCTGTCATAAACTTCACCTACATTTGCAAAGGTCATTTAATCACACAAGGGATGCAACTAGAACAACATATGCAAAAATGCACAAGTCAAGAAAATATGCAAATGACAGAAATTTGAAATCAAAGAGTAAGAACAAACAGCAATTCTTGTAGCATATAAGTTCTCCATTCTTCCAGTCTTTTGGAAAAAGAAATTGGATCCCTTGAGACTAATAGCTCTTCATTATTTAGAGTTGCATTAGTTGCTTTATGTATACTTCATAGAAAGAAACGCCAAGGAATCAGTTGTAAATGTGTAGCTTCTTTCATATTTATTTTGGCTTTTTAATTTTGAAATGTTTTGCATGCTTTGTATGAGTCTTCCATTATGTTTTAGAGGTTTTTGCTTTTAGAAGACTGGACCCGTAAAGTAAGTTCATTAATAAGATGGATAATACATATTCAAGTCTGGAAAAATGGATACTGTACCAGTTAGACATTGCACTCAACCAATGGTTGGATAGTTAAAAAAAACACTATGTAACCTATCACTTTTAGGGTTTAATGAGGTAAACTATGATAGCACTGAAATCTGAGCAAAACCCATCTTTCAATTTTCAAGATTAATAAAAATAGCTCAAAGCTAGATAACTTGAAACAATGTTTAGCTCAGAAATTAGTTGAATAATGATGAAACTTTAACCAACAAAATTACCCATGAAAGAAGGCATTTATACTTGTTTGGAAATGAAGCTAACTTTCAATCTAGGGTTCATACTCCACATAATCTACTCCATTAACTCAAATGTGCTAAAAAGACATCATAGAGCAGCGCTTTTTTCCAGTATGAGCGGTGAAAACGTGCATTTTTCAAGCAATACCGCGCTCATACAACATCTGTCTTTCTGATTTTATCTGTGAACTACACATATATGCATCCATACACGCAACACGCCGGTATATACATACACGAATAGATATATATATGCATACACAACTGTAAGTGTGAATCTCTTACCAAATTCAATTAATAGTTCAGATTTCTTCAAATTGAAGAGGCGAATATAGGAATTAGCCGATCGCCGCCGTGGTCGGAAGGTGTAAGAGGGAGGCGATTGAGCTGGGACGGGAGATAAGCGTTTTTTGGAGTTAGATGAGATGAGGTGAGAGGGTCGGAGCAATTTTATTCCCTCACAAATGAAACGGATTTTTTTTTGGATTCGGATTCGGGTTCAAATCTGGGTCCTTTTCCTCTTTCCTCTTTCCTAATCCCATTTGGTATTGGATTTATAGTTTTTCTTCCCAAAGGCTTCCATGATTTCTGGTTCTCGTCATGGGCCGTATGCAAAGCTCGAGGCCCATTTTTACATATTTTGTTAAAACCCATTTCGTGGCAAATTATTATGTGGACCTGAATCCACCTCGGGTCCACTTTGTAACGTGAACCTTTACACAATTTACATATTAAATATTCACAATTTACCTTTTACAAATTTATAATTTGTATACTGCGAACACACAATGTTAACATATACGTAATTGATTACCATGTTTTGTATTTACAAGTTCCTTTCAAATACTATAGTCGATTCTAATACTAAAAGTACATAATTAAAACCTTTTTAAATTTAGTACAATTGTTTGTATTTTGACTTAGAAACACAGCTTACATTATGAAAGTTTCCAATTTTAATATTAAAGATACACAATTCAATGTCATTTAAGACCAGATCCGCCTTACAAGGTTATCACTCATCAATCTATACATGCTGCAAAATGACAATTTGAATCACTAGAGATGTCAATCATGTTATGAATTGAGCTAGATGTTATACTATGGATCATGGTTGACCTTGTAAGGCCGATCTAGTCCTAAACGACATTGAATTGTGTATTTTTAGTATTGAAAATGAAAACTTTCTACCCATTTTGATTGAGATGAGATTCGAACCTAAGACATTTCTTATAGAAATTAATGGGTAAGTTAAAAGTTAACGGAATATTAACCGATAAGAGAATATTTAACGAAACACTTAACAGATAATCATAAAAGTAAGGTTAAATTAGGTCATCTCTATTAATAATATTAATCTGAATTATCTTAACCATTTATTTGATTAAATAATTCATCTGAACCATCAATTTGATTAAATAATTTGACCGCCATTTTTGACTCTCTTTGACTCTTATTAGTATTAACTAGTTTTATACGCTCATTGCGCGAATGGGTTAATGCCCAATGTTTATATTTAAATAAATATTTGAAAGTATATCAATGCAAGATTATATAGGAGAAGTTTATACATGGGTAATTGAATGTTGAATTTTTTTATTTAAAAATCTAACTCAAAGTATATGAATCCAAGATAATATAGAAAATTAATTATAATTATTACTATAATAAATGTTTGCAACCTTGTAAAATCGATAGTCTAAATATTTGGTCTAAAAATGATATATTAATGGGATTGCACTTCCTATTATCACATGTATTTAAGTTTGGCTTATTATTATACGGAGTATTAATTATTTAACACATTTATTTCGTAAGTCGATGAAATCTCACAAACATACTATAATTGAATCTTTTAAAAGTTGAATATATAAAATAAAATATCAGTTTTGTATAATGCTTTTAAATAGCGGAGTGCCTTTTTTTTTGTTTCCCTTTCAAATTAAAATAGATTGAAATCGTAATCAAACTTTGCTTATATGCTTAATAAATTACAATATTAAGCAATTTTACTAGAATATTAACATGCTAACATTATTATTATTGTATCCAATTAAACATTTAAAATTTGTTTTTAAAGAGAATCTAAAATATATAAACCTTTTCAAATATTAGAGCTCAATTATAAAATATATACTCCGTATTACTAAAGAAAAAGTTGGTCATAGGTATTTTTCGGCAAAATTTTTATGACAAGAATTTAAACTTATTACATACAATTGACACCTTTTTTTTTAATGGCAGAATTTAAACAAATTATTACATACAAATATACAATTAGAATGGGTGCACGCCGAACATCATAATTCATAATATCATATCATATAATGTTATCAACACCATACATATATTTCCTATGAAATGGCATTCACATTAAAAATTTCAAAATTTATCCCTTGGTTAAACAAATTACGGCAGTTTACCTTTGGATTAAGCCAGAATTCAGAGATCAAAGTTCAGGAGTAGAAGAAATATACTCCATAAGTTGAACAACTCTCGTGAAATAAAAAAATAAAAATCTACATAATGCCTCAGGCAAAACTTTGGGAACACAGATCCTCCACAACTAAAGTTCATTCAGGAAAAAAAAAATCGACAAACTTCGTAGATTGGAACTTCAACGAAATATGGGGCAACTCACCCCATGAATACATTAAACAGGCTTCTTTGAATACAACATCAGTGTCCATGGGGATTATGTGAATAAATAAACAAATTGGTAGCATTGTCATTGTCTTCATCTTTACTATTTGTTCTCTTCCTTTTTGTTGGTAGTGTGTTATTTGCAATTCGGTTATTGTTGGTAGCATAGATAACAACGTCATGCAATGAGATTATGATATAAAAGCTATGGACTTTCCTTTAGGTGTTCTGCTTGGGGTTCATTTGGTTCAATAATTATTGTTGGTAGCATAAAGAAATCCCTAGTTTAAGAAAAAAGATTAAATAAATTAATAAAAATTTGAAAATTTAAAGTATTATGTATTCCAAATATATTAAAAGGTAGTTCCTCGCTTCAATTTGGTGGGTAATGGGTTATTTGAGTACTTTCATTGTCAACAAATCCTGCAAGTAGTTAATATGATTGGTTTCAAACTATTCTTTTTATTTTTTTTCATGGTATTAAAGAAATACATATGTACCATTTTTTTGTGTAACTACAGTTTATTTAATTTAATAAGAGTAAAATAGAGTGATTCCGCTTCAATTTGTTGGGTTATTATTCGAGTACTTTCTTTGTCAACCAATCCCCAAGTAGTTAATATAATTAGGTTCAAATTATTTTAATTTTTTTTCATAGTATTAATAAAATACTTGCTAAATAAATATATAACATTATTTTGTACTATAACTTTGATATTTAATTATATTGTAAAAATAAAATAATGGACAATGTAATGAATATCAATTGATAAATTTGAATGTAAAGAATATTTGCAGGAGAGAAAATAAAGACAATATAACTAATAAAATTATTTCTCTTATTTAATTTAATTTTTTGATAATGAATAATTTTTTCAAATAAAGGTATTGTAGATACGTAATTCTAAATTAAAGGAATGTTGCCTCCCTTTTCTCTCTAAAATGAAACGCCTTTCTCTGCTGCTCAACTTCGGCTTCCACCGCCGGCCTCCGGCCGGAGCTCTAATAGAGCTTTGAGCCGGCGGTTTTGGTCACCTTCCATGTTTGCTCTCGCTCTTCTTCCGCCCTGAGCATCGTCGTAGTTCCGTCCGCCTCCGACCACCGCCACAGATCTTCTTCTTCCGTTTTCTCTCCCTTTGAATAAAATAATAGTTGGTAGGTATTGGGGTTTGTGTTGGTAGTCTTGAACTCCTAACCCTACTTTGACTTTACCCACTTTTTTTTTCTCTATTATTGTGTTTTCCTCTCGTTAGTTTCACGAGCATTTTTCCTCTCGTTACTTTCACGAGCTTTTCATTTTCATTAGCATAAATCGTTTAGTTTGGTTTCGACAAGTGTTGATCTTATCCTGGGCGAGCAAAAAAGAATGATGACGAAGACCCAGATCTTTGAAGAAGCTTTAAGCTTCCTGAAGGAGCATAGCTTCATAGTTATGAAACAGTCTGCGATTCAAGTTTTCTATAGCATAGTTAGAAAAGTTGTTTCTATGTCTGACTGTAAAGAATGGTTTACCATTTCATTGATAATTGATGTAAACGTTTTATGTTATGAATTAATGGAATAGCTACGTTTATCTTCGAAAAAAAAAAAATATAAATTAAAGAAATACATATGTATTGTAGCTACTAATTTATTTAATTTAATAAGAGTAAAATAGAGTGAGAAACTTAATTATGTCAAATTTGATTGAGATGAGGTTCGAACCTAAGACCTTTTTTATAAAAATTAATGGATAAGTTAAAAGTTAACGGAATATTATCGGAGAAGAGAATATTTAACGAAAACTTAACGGATAATCATAAAAGTAAGGTTAAATTAGGTAATCTCTATTAATAATATTAATCTGAATTATCTTAACCATCTATTTGATTAAATAATTCATCTGAACCATCAATTTGATTAAATAATTTGACCGCCATTTTTTATACCCATTTTAGGCCTAACTCTCTTTGGCTCTTATTAGTATAGTAGATATATATATATACATTAGAAAAAAGTACCTAGGTTATTTTAAGAAATCTATTTTTATTTGCTAATTATTATGTAGTGTGGTGATACTTCAGTTATCATTCTAAATGAGCACTCATATCGAATAATTTGTATCTTATTTAAAAACATATACTGTAAAGAAAGAAATAATTTTGTAAAAAATTTTTAATTTTGTTTTATATTGATTTTTTGAAACATTGTTTTATCTTGATAGTATAATAACGAACAGTATATTCAAATGAAGCTTGTTATTTTCATTTTCATTCAACAAGTTGATGGGATTTTTCATTCTCATTAGATTTTTCTGAGTTATTGTACGGTAATTATCTTATCCAGTATCATAACTGGAAGCATAAAGTTTAGGCGTGAATGATATACCTGTCTGCTCAATCTCGTATATGCATTTAGTCCGTCGGTGATTTCTGAATTCGGAGTAAAACTACGAAGACGAAGCCATAGCTGGGAGCTTTATAAGGATATACTGAAAACCCTAACAATTAGATGCCATCATAATCTGTAACTTCCCCAAATGTCATACGACCTCCCAACTGATCTGATCCGGCAAGTCCAGATCCTGACGCGGAAGGAATCCGGGCTACCGGAGTACGATCCCGATGACCGGACCCTCTCACCCTTGCCTTCTGTCTCCGCCGCCGTCGCCACATTCGACGCTTCGCCGCCGGACCTCCGTTGCAAGCACTGCCGAGGGCGGCTTCTTAGAGGGCTGCAGTCTGTGATTTGCGTATATTGCGGCCAGAAACTGCACCAGAGCGATGACGCTTCTGTGCCTGATCCCATTTCCTTCAACTCCACTGTTAGCTATCGCTGGTTGCTCCAGTCACTTCTCCTTGATGGATCGGTATGTCAATGGTTTCCATAGGCTGTTTTGCTCCAATTGCTCGTAATGTCCACGAGGTGTAGATTGTGTTTGACATGTTGCACATAGCTTAGACTCTTAGAGTAGATTCACATATTCATTAGGTTTTTTTGATATGCAATTTAAGATGTTGGCATAATGGAGGCTTGTTCTATTCATTACAGTGGTATTATTTCATTGGAAATGCTATGGATGTGTGAAACCAGAAACCTTGTAACTAGATTAGAGATGTGTGGTTTAGCTGATTTGTTCATCCTGTTTTTTGGGAAGGGTGGGGTGGGGGTATTCTTTGTTTGAGTTTGTTGCTTATAGAACTATAGGAGGAGAGTCATGTGATCCTGGGAATAAATTGTGGCTTTGAATCTTCTCTCACAAACTTCCTTGGTCAAGCTGTTGATGGATACATGAAGTCTTTAGCAATGTGGCTGTTGAAGTTTGAGTTTCCTGTTGAAGGAGATTTTATAACTCCGGCATTTGTTCAACTGGTTTAATAAGCAGTGTATTAAGTCATGACCATTAGGGAAAAGGCTGTGAGTTGGTGGGGTATGGATTGGGCTAAGCTGAACTGATTTTCTTTAAATGAACAAGCAGAAAAGAACCTTTTGAAATTAACGGCTTATGATTCACTGCTGAAAATGAAACTATTAGCAAATATAGAACTACAATGATTTGAAACTGAGAAGCTACCCAGACACGAATAGGTGCACAAATTTATTTCAGGGAAGGGTTCATCCTTCCTCTCTGCTCCATTAGAAAGAAGCTACATGAGAGGTCTATACTATGGGAACTTGTTAATGAAGAAAGTCTAGTTAAATATTTCACATCTACTTTGTTATTTTTCTTTTGATTATCATGTTTGAGTTGTTTCACATTTTTATTGCTCATTTAGGCATTTGCTTTGCAAACCAGTTTTAAACTTGATTCTAGTGACAGTGCTATTGGTTTGCAGGAAAAGGTTGGGACACCTAGTGAAAAGGGTGAAAAGACTGAGGCGAACAGAAGGCACAGTACACCAAAGGATAACATTTGCTTGTCTGAGCTCTTAGATCTCAAAATAAGATTATTCAGTGTGCAGCAGTCAGAGATTAATGGTGCAAGCAAGGAGACACAACAGGGCAATAGTTCTTTGAATTATACTGGGATTGACCTTGACAATTTTTTTTGTAGACCAAAGTGTGATAATACTTCTTGTAAACAGCTTGCTACATCATACCCAGTTGAAAATGAAATAGCTAAAACTGTTGCTACTCCTGATTATAGTTTGTTTCAGAATGTTCAATCCTTCCAACCAGCTGTCACCACATCTCAAAACAACAAAACTGATGATTTTTCCGGATGGGAGGCAGATTTTAGGTCTGCTGATTCTGGAACTCAGAGTGTTTCTAAGACATCTGACCCTGTATTTGGTTCTACAGTTGATTCTGAAAGTCAAGTTGGGAATTCCAATTCATCTAATGCTTTTGTAAGTTCTGCAGTTGATCTTTCTGCAGAAATGGATTCCATCTTTGGAAGTAGCAAAGTCTTGAATGAAAGTAAAACGAGGGATGAGTCAGCAGCATTTAATGAAGTGAGTAATGGGAGTTCTGATGACTTGGGGAATAATGCAACTACTGAAGCTTTCGAGCAAAAAGGGACATTTGACCGAAAGGTTGAAGTGAATGATTCTCAACAACAAAATAGTGTGAACACTCCAATAATTGATGACTGGTTTCAAGATAACCAGTTCCCAACCAATGTTGTCAGTGCACCCAATCCCAATGCAACAAACATAGATGAAGATTCCTTTGATGACTGGAATGATTTTACCAGTTCAAGTACTGTCAAAGATCCCCTGGGTAAGGCAACCACACAAAATGATGTTTCTACAGACATCGATTCCATCTTTGGAAGTGGCAAAGACTTGAATGAAAGTAAAAAGGGGGATGAGTCAGTAGCATTTCATGAAGTGAGTAAGTGGAGTTCTGATGACTTGTGGAGTAATGCAACTACTGAAGCTTTCGAGCAAAAAGGGTCATTTGACCCAATGGTTGGAGTGAATGATTCTCAACAACAAAATAATTTGAACACTCCAATAACTGACTGGTTTCAAGATAGCCAGTGGCCAACCATTGTTGCCAGTGCACCTAAACCCGATGCAACAAACATAGATGAAGATTCCTTTGATGACTGGAATGATTTTACCAGTTCAAGTACTGTGAAAGATCCTCTGGGAAAGGGAATCACACAAAATGATAATCAGGTTGATTTTCCTTTGGACACTTTGGTATCTGATAATGCCACTGCACCTAATTATGATGCAATGAATGTGGGTGGGGGTATTTTTTATGATTGGAATGATTTTACGGCTTCAACAGCCATAAAAGAGTCTCAGGCAAAGGCAGGGACACAAAATGATAATCACGTTGTTGATGCTTTGGAGAACACTTCAGAATTAAACTTGTTTTGCCCTAGCAAGTTTGATGATATGGATTTTAGCAGCTTTTCACATTCAGATCACTTTTCCAGTTCGCACCATACGGAAAGCATTTCGGAAGCAGGGGCTAAGACTATTTGGCAAGATCATCCGTTGGACAGGTTCGTAGATGCTCTCAGATTAAATTTTTGAATCATCACTCATTTTGAAGTTGTGCATAAGTGCTGTTCTTTTAAAATTTCTCACATGCTACTTACTAAAATAAAAGTTCCTGCCATGAGTTATAATTGCAATATTCAAGCTTCTAGGTGGTAGAGTTTTTACCTTGATCAGTATTCATTTGGTTACTATCATAATATATTCATTGTATTCTTATCAAGTCATGAATTAGATTTCTTTTGGATGGTTTGCGTCAAGATAACTCATTTGTTTCTGATGTTTATACTTAAAGGTATTATCACATGTCTATGTTACATCAATGGGTCTAACAGATCATGGAATTAACCTCACATTACCAAGTCTATGATATTTTATGGTAATTTCGATTAGATAAATCTCTTTGGTTATAACTTTTTGTGTTACTTTCCCTAAATTTATAACATTCGTTGTGTTCAATAGATCTTGGAATATGACTTTTTCAGTTTCAAGCTTTACCTCTGATAGCTGCATAGATATAGCTCTAAATGCATAAAGCCATATGATATATATTAAATGAAAACATGTGTTCAGAAACTTAAAGGACCACTCTGTTAGGTTTGAATCATGAATACATGACAGGAGATGCAATGTTGAACATGCTTACTAAATCACAAAAAATATTGATCCATTGTTTTGATGCTATGGAGATATTTAAAGAATGATTCATTTGTCTCACTTCAAGAGTTTTGGGGTTTGGTATGAAGGGGAACATACTGATAAATGATAATAAGCAGCATTCAAGTGCAACTCCTTGGTTCTTTTATCCTTTGAGGCTTAATGATAAAGGGAATTCACTCATTTTATTCTACAGTGAGGCTTGGCATCATTCTTTTTAGCTTTATGTATCACAATAATTAAAAAGAAATGATGTTATTGGTTGATGTGGTTCATGAATTGTTTAGAAATACAATCAAATTCTTCAATATGTGCAATTATGCACTTTGCTCTGGATTGAATCGTTTTTGGCTTATGATGCTTCTCATGAAGCTCAGATCTGTGATCGTTCTTTATCTGCAATATATATTTCTGCATGTGAATTAAAATTTTGCAGTTTGTGTTTTCATACTGTAACTTAAAAAATGCTCTCTGTAATTTCTTTGATCTGAGGTTCTAGACTGAATTATGATTTTTCAGTTCTAGTTTCTCTTGAAATATTCTATAAGACTTGAAAGATCCTCTATGAGAGGCTACCACTGTTTGCTGTGATAAGTGGCTGTAATTGAGGATATTTCAATGATTGTCTATTTCTTGTACCCTTAATGTTCGATCACCCTTCTTAAATCATCTCTTACTTCTTCAGCATAGCAGATGCTAAAAGCAATCTCGGTGACGGTGCTGGAAAAGATGTAGTGGACGAAGACATTTTCAATACATCTGTGATGGGTGGAGACACTTTGAATACATCAATCCAGTCAAACACTGATATAGAAAGTCTGTTCTCACAGATGCATGATCTCTCTTTCATGCTAGAGAGCAATCTCTGTATTCCCCCAAAACAGGATTGAGTTCTTGATTCTTGTTCCATATACTGTGTCTGAACTTACTGCAATGTGGATTCTCATTCGGTGTATTCCATCTAGCACTTAAACAGGGTTGTTTTGTTCTGTAGTTGTACCATAGTGGGTCCATTGGTTGCTTTATTTTGTATGCAGTCATGGAGAAACTCCCATTTTACTTTTGTATGTGGAGAGACAGGCAGAAAGGGGGTGAGAAAGAGAGATCAAATGAGTTGTTTTGGAAATCTTTATTGATTCGAGGATGTGGCATATTTTATCAGTATATTTTTTTTAATATGATATCACTGATAGTTTTTTATTATCAATTCTTTTTTCATTATTAGTCCATTGATTTTAAATATCTTATTAGTTTTATTCATTCTGTCGAGTTTTCTGGCCAAACATTACTTGAAATTAGAACGTGCACGATAATAAAAAAGAAGATTGATAGTTGAGAATTATATGTAGAAATGTCACCAAAGCTGAATAATTAGAAGTGAATAAAAATGTAAAAATAATTTCTCATTCATTAGATTAATGCCTTGGCCTAATCTCAATATTGAAAATGGTTATGTCCAATCTTAATATAGAGGATGGAGTATACAACCAGAAAGAAGTCATGCATGTATAATCTTCACCAATTGAAAACTTGGCATCATTTTTATGGTAAAAAATAGCAATTTTATATGTTAATATATTGAAGCCTTCTTTAGTGAGTATAAATAAATCAGTCAAAATCAAGCTCTAAAAGTAGTACGAAGGGAGAAATATAATTTTTAATTTAATTTTTTTGTTTAAAAATAAATATAACACAAATGATAGGACTGACAAAAGAACTAGAAATTATATAAAATCAGATCACGTGACTTTTACATATTCAGTTAAATAAGGCCGAGAGTATAGTGGTTCAAAGAATTCATGAAACCCAAACTCTAAACTTTGACCGCTTTACACAAACAAAGCCATTCATGTTAATCCACAGTTCTATTTAATAAAACTTATAATTTATTTTAAACTACAAATAATCCATAAATTCTATTTGGTAAAAATATAATGAGTTTAAAATAATTTATTTTAAAACGCTACTCAAATAATGTTTCAAAATCATGTCAATGTGGTCAAGTAGCATGTAGTGACTCTTCTAAATGGAAAGTCATGAAGTCGGATTGAGAAAGTTTAAATGAATGGATATTACAATATATTAGAGTTAGTACTAAAGAAAATCATTTCATAATCATATTAATGATTTTAATATTTGATTTAAAGAGACTGACACACATGCCTAGACACATACATATGCATACGTATAGATTTTAATAATCTATACAATAAATCTTGACTGACCGGTCATCATTAGATTTCATTTTCCTTTATTCATGCATTTCTTTTTTCCAAGAAAAGCCAATTAAAGTAAACTTTTTTTGAAAAAAAAATGTTTAACGTTAACATTATGATTGGTTTTTGTTTGTGAGGATTTTCAAAATCTGAATTAATAAAAATCTTAACGTTAATCACCCATTTTCCTATAAAAAAAAAGTTAATTACCCATTAATGTTCATCAATAGTTGAGAATTTTAATTAAAAAATGAGTTAATTTTATAAATATTGTAAATCTTAAGTTCGTAATATTTATAAAATTGAATTCATTTTTTTTTTCATTTTGTAACAACGATTAAATGTTATTTATCCAAAAGAATGGATCAAATCAGTTCTTACTTTTTACATGAGAGCATAGAGAGAGAGGGAGGGGGGGGGGGTGGGGAGTTCAAATGGGAACATGATCTTCGTATAAAAAGTGAAGACTTGATCACATCCGCACATCACGGTTCCTCAATGGTTAATCCGATAACCGCCACATCAGCCATCAACATGTAAACATGTCATTATTTGTTTAATTGTATGATTTTGTGTCGTTCAGGGACCTAATTGTAGGTTTTTTTTTAGTTAGATGACCCAATTGTAATTTTGTGTGTAGTTCCATGGCCTATTTGATCCTTATTCTAAATTAATTTTGTACTCCGTAATATTTATAAAACTGACCACGCATTTTTCTCTTATTTTTCAACAACTTTCAACTTTTGATCTATCCAAATGGATGGATCAACTATAATGCTTTGTTGTGGATGACAACATTATATTAACAAGACACGTGATCAAGAATTTGAATTGAATTGAATTTAAAAATTTTGTTTTACTTAGTGTACGAGATTACGGCATGCATTACATTTGTTAATTCTAAACATAACTCGGTGAACATTTATCACATGAAAAGTCCCTACCAACCCCACCCTTGCCCCCACTCCCATTCACCGTTCACTTAATGTCTGTATTATAAATATATTATCATTTCCAGTTTTAATTTCAAGCCTCTTCTCTCCGTGTAAACATAAAGTAATCTTAGTTTGAGACGTTGAGCTAGTTTCTTTTCCTCATAAATCTTTTTTCTTCTCATTGAAAACCCTACGTCGAATTCAAATGGATAAGATCAATTTGCCAGAAACGCTTGATGTGGACCCCACAACATGGGAATTACGACAGACAACTCCGATTCTCACTACCGCCGTTGACCCACCTGAACCCTCACCGGAAGAATTAGTGCATTTGCTTCACTCCTCTTCTCACCGCGAATATGCTTTGTCAAAACTTGCTAAGGTATTAACTATTTGTTGTAATTTAAGCATTAACCTAATTAGTAGCCTTATATATATCTATAGAAAATTATTATATATACATATATAGTTCATAATCTTGATTTGAATTTTATATAAAATTCAGATCAATGATTATAATTTTTTTTTAATTTAAAGAGGTTGTTATATATAAAAACACAAATCTACGAATACATATGCATATGTACAGATCGATTGATATATTATTTTCTAATTGGTATAAACTTTAATTTTAACATAAATGGTCAAAATCTATACAACAAATTTTGACTTGTCACAAGATTTCATTTCCGTTTTACATCAATTGTTTTTTTCCAATAAAAAACAAATAAAATGACCTTTTTTTTTGGAATGTTTAATTTTCTGTTCGTGAGGATTTTTAAAATCTTTATTAGTGCCCTCCGAAATTAGGAGTGCATTATTTTATTATCATTTATTAAATAATAAAATGCTAAAATAATATTGTTTTAATTTTGGATAATTTCATTAATTAGAATCGTGATGCATGCGTGGATCTGGCTTTGTTGTTATGGAATTCATTCAACATAGTCTTTGTACTTCTACAGGTATTATCTCTATCACTTGCAGTTGATTCGTTTATATAGGAGTTGTTGATGAAATATTAAAATTAGTTTAAAAATAAAATAAAATAAAAATAAAAAGAAAAAGGAAAAAATGGGATTTAAATAGAATTGATGCACATTAAGCCTTGAACTTATGCACCTTAATTCTTCGAACTTATGCACCCCAAGTCTCGAACTAATGCACCTTAAGTGTCAAAATTATGCACCTTAAGTACTGAATTGATGCACCTTAAGTTCCGAAGTGATGCACCTTAATTACTGAACTGATGAACCTTAAGTTTCGAACTTATGCACCTTAAGATGGAAAATAATGCACTTTAAACTTTAAATTTATGCACCTAGAGTATGTAAGTCGATATTCATCATAATGAATCAAAGTTGTGCATCTTAAGAGCTAAATTCATGCACATTAAGTTGAAAACTGATGCACCTTAAGCTTGAAATTTATACACCTGAGTCTGTAAGTCGTGCACCTTAAAAGTTAAACTGATACATTTTAAGCTTTAAACATATGCACATTAAGCTATAAACTTATGCACAATAAGTTTTTAAACTTAAGCACCTCAAGCTTTAATTTTAGGCACCTAAAGCTATAAATTTACGCACCTTAAGCTATAAACTTACGCACTTTAAGCTTTAAACTTATGCACTTTGAATTTACGCAAAATTATCATAGTGCCACCATGGATTTTTAAAAATCTTTTTCTTCATTATGGGCTGTTAATTTTGGCTAGATCAGTGGATGAGATTTCACCATATTTTTTACCTGAGATGCAATGTTAACTTGTTAATTGTATTTTCTCTCTTGTACTTGCACTTACAATTTCTTTTCAATTTTATATATTTCTTATTTATATGTAATGCATAAATTATTTATATTGTCTTGCATAAATTTTGTCTTACAATAGTTATAAGATTATATAATTTTACATTTCTTTTGATTATGTAATTACACCATTCTTTTTAAATTTATTGGGTTTTTTTTTTCCAGCATGTTGCACATGCTTATAACTATACAATGCATCACTATAATCATGTGATGGTTCATAGTCAAATATATACTACCTCCGTCCCATTTTGTTTGTCTGATTCGGTTAACGAGGCTTGACTGAGATTATTTTTAATTCAATTTTTTATAATATTAAATTTAGTATTAGTATATAAAATTTATATATTTAGAAACTACATCAAAAGTACTATTAAACACAAAAAATTAAATTTAAAAATAATTAAAAATTAATAAAGAAAATAAGCAATTAAGAAAGAGTTGGTTTGACCAATGAATAGTAAACAGGACAGGTAAAATGGGACAGAGGGAGTAATTATTAATAAATGAGTAAGCGTTCGCAACTCAGGAAATTAGATATGAGCAATGTCTTCAGTTTATTGAGACTCCCACACTAGGGGTGTAGAAGATTTGGTTGGAGAATTTTGCTGGTTTCTTCCGTCATAGAATGATTCATTGTCAAGTCAATATGTTGAGTTAGTCGGGTGCCCTAACCACCCACCCCCCTCCCCCTCCCAAAAAAAAAAAAAGAAAAAAGAAAAAGAAAAGAAGATAGCACACTAAGGATATAAATAGACAAACAACCATTAAAAAAACATCCTCCACAAATTTAGTGTCAACTGTTTTTAGAAATTACCAACATGTAATCCATCATTGGTATGTTGTCAATCACTTCAACTTTTAGGCTGACAAGTTTGTGATCATCATATTGCACTGATAAGCATTAAGAAGTGATATGGACACATAATTATCTTGTAAAGTGAAAATAATCTCTAAGGAGACAACTTGAAATTTGAGAGATTAGTGTCCTAGTATGCGTCATTTATATTTGTAATTTTACTAACAACCAAATCTTTCGAATTGTCATCAAAAGTCATGCAACACTTCCAAAGCAATTAAACGTCTTTTCACTTTTCGATTATGTAGTACGTTAAAGTTCCAATTAACAATATATATAGTTACTAAGAAAGAACAAACATTCCCTTTTCTATATTCATGCCAAATTAAAAGTATCCACACTTGGACTGGAATCGGCTTATAAATAATCAATCACAATTTCCCCTTTTCCTTCTTTGTTGAGTTGTGGGGCCTAAGGGAGGGTCTATAACTCGATAAGGAAAATGGGGTTCGGAGGTTGATTGTAGAGCTTGATTCTGAAGTGTGATTAAGGTGATGAGTGAGAATTATGGTGCTAGTGATTTTATCATTACTCTCCTTTCTAACTGCAAGTTCCTTGCTTCGGAGTATGATGATGAGCTGGCTTTTACGCATGTGTTGAGGGAAGGTAACATGTGTGCCGATTTTCTTGCTAACCTTGGACATGTTAAGAAATTAGATCATACGACGATCTTAAAAGCTCCTATAGATGAGTTGTTGGGGCTCTTGCTAGGTCCTAACTCCTAGGTCCTTGGCTAATTATGGTTATTATATTACAACATAAATATTGTTGTTATATTACCAACCTCACCTCCCCTCACTTTTTATTTTCATTTTGTAGCTCTAAATTCTTCCATCCCCTCCCCCTATCCTCCAATTTCTATATAAACCCCCTCAATCTTCCCATTTTCCTTGCAAAATTGCAAAATCTCCTATGCACATGTAGAAATCTAAAAGGCTAGAACTACTCTTAAGAAATATCGTTATTATATATTGTCATAACTTTCTCAAATTTATGGCCAACAAATTTGTGGTCATTATATTACACTGATTATCAATGATACATACACATAATTATGATGGGGAGTGAAAATGTCTCTATGAAGACTCGAGAGATTGGTGCACTAGTATGCATCATTTATATTTGTATTTTATCTAAAGACCAAAATTTTCATACTATCATCAAAAGTCAATACTTTCAAAGTAACTAACTATATATATAGATATATATAGTTATGGCTTCAAAGTAAATGGCTTTTCACTTTTTCGTATTCCATAGTTACAATACTAACTAATTAACTAACTAACTATATAGATATATCGTTATTAAGAATGAACAATATTCTTTTTTTTTTTTTTTTAATTCACGCCTAAAATAAAAATAACATTTATTGTTGAAGTTGCCATAAGTCAGCTCAACACTAAATCAACCCAACTTCCTGGCCGAGAAGTTTGTGGTCATCATAATTCATATTACATTGACAACAAATGATATATATGGGTACATAATTGACAAATCTCTGTCAAGTATCACGTGTGGTTTGATGACATAACTGTTGCTTTTCATACGGAAGGTTTTAGGATTGAATCCCATCCCTAGCAAGGGTCGGGTACACTTTTTTGCTAAGTCAATATTGCATATATGTACAAGGTAATGTTTTAGGGAAAATATAATATATAACTCATAAAGTTACAGTGTCTGTATTACAAATATATTTGTATGGTTTTCTTTTATTAAATTAAAACATTTTTCTTATATTTCATCCTAATATTTTTTAAAGTTGTCATCATTCTCCATGTGTGGTGTCTCATTCCCCATTTTCATACTACCTAGGAGGTGATATCAGTATACAGACAGTTACCTCCTTCAGACAGAAGGGTTTCTGCCAGGGAATCCACTCGTACTTGCAATGCCATTGCACTATTTCAGGTTCTTCTAATTTTCTCTACTTTCCTTTCTGGACAATCATTTGTATTATGAGTTCTTCAATATTTTCTATGAATTTTATTATGTATATATTGTCTTCACTGATGATAGTTGGTTGTGTATGTGTTTGTTCCTATCCCTAGTGCATGGCTGCTCACCCACTGACAAGAATGCAGCTCATAAGAGGTAGCTGCAAAAGAATCAAGAAAATGCAAATATATATATATATATATGAGTTTTTTCCCAAAATGGTCCATCGACTATTGCTCATTCTCAATTTTGCATTTCGACTTTCAATTGCACCTAATGTGGTCCCTCGACTTTCAAAAACTCACCCAATTTGGTCATCCGTTACATATTCCGTCAAATCAGTGTTAAAATGGAGGGCATTCTCATCCATTTACCTATTGTTAGCCTAATAAACATTGAGAAATAGTTGAGGGACCATTTTGAGAATAGTCAAGGGACCATTTTGGGAAAAACTATTTTATTTATTTCATTTTTGTTTATTTTCATTTTGTATAGAATTTCTATACATTTTTTTCTTACAAATATAAATAGTTAAAATCGCGTAATCCAACCTCAAAATTTTTAACTTTCTTTACAGACTTTTCCTCTCTAAATATACAAACTATTCCTATGAAGTTTTACAATAAGTTCCGTAAATTTCATAAATACTCATATACTTCTTCTTTCTTTTTTTATTTTTTATTTATTTTTTATTTTTTTAATTTTTTTATTATGTTCTTAGACAATAAATCACTATGTATCACATTAAATATTACTTTTACCATTGAAAATAATATTTTTTTTTTCAAGCGTAGACACCCAAATAGTGTAAAATGTAGGGAAAATATTGGACCTAAAGGTAAATTTTTCTAGTAAACTTCTCAGGTGAGCCGGAAAGTAAAATCTCGTCAATGTTTCATGCAATATTTTCTGTATTTGATTTCGAAGTAATTATTAAATTTTATATTAATTTACATTATTTAAGATATTGTATGACATCTTTTATATGTTTTCCTCTTCTTATTTTTTATTAATTATTAATTATTAAGGCAAGCATAATTTATTTTGTAATATGGACACATTATTTTTAATAATTTTGATTTAATTAAATTATACCTTAATTATAAAAATCCTACCTAATAATTTTAGTATATTACACGAGACACAATAATTATTATAAATAATGTTTAATAATTGTCAATTTGTATTCAACAATAAAATTTATAGTTAATTTTTAAGTTAATCATAAAATCTTTTGTGTTGTGGGCACATTATTTTTAATTATTTGAGTTTAATAATATTATATCTTATTTATAAAAAAAAATTCAAAGTAATATATTTAGTGCTACGGATGTGACTAAGAATTATTTTAATCGGTGCTTAAAAAATGAGTATTTATAAAATTTACGAAACTTATTGTAAATCTGCATAGGAATAGTTTGTATATTTAGATAGAGGGAAAATGTCTGTAAAAAAGTTAAAAATTTTTAAGATGGATTGCACGATTTTAACTATTTATATTTGTAAGAAAAAAAATGTATAGAAATTCTTATTTTATAGAGTCTAAAAAATGAAAATAAACAAAAATGAAATAAATAAAATAGTTTTTCCCAAAATGGTCCATTGACTATTTTCAAAATGGTCCCTCAACTATTTCTCAATGTTTATTAGGCTAACAATAGGTAAGTGGACAAAAATGCCCTCCATTTTAACACTAATTTGACGAAATATGTAACGGAGGACCAATTTGGGTGAGTTTTTGAAAGTCGAAGAACCACATTAGGTGCAATTGAAAGTCAAAATGCAAAATTGAGAATGAGCAATAGTCGAGGGACCAGTTTGGGGAAAAACTCTATATATATATATATAAATATTTCATCATCATCATCAAGATTAAATTATTATTTGATTGTTTTGTAAATATTTTGTATCCGATTTTGAATGCAGCTAGGATAACATCTTACCTTCACCCGTTTTTGGGAATTACTACTACTAGTACTACTGCAACTGAGGATAAGCCTTTAGAGGCTCTGAGGCTTACCAGCTTGGGCGTAATTGCTGCGCTTCTTAAGGTGAATATTATTAATCTAGCTATTATGTATATATATACACAAACTCTAAAACAACACTCTAACAACATGTTTTATTCATTGAAATGTTGACAACTCATATATATATATTGCACAAATACTGCACAGATGTTTTAATTTGTTGCTATTTTTGTTTTGTTTTGTTTTGGGTGCAGATTGATAATCCAGAAGATGGGCAAAAAATTGTCCATTATCTTCTTGAATCAGAGGTTTTCCCTCTGTTTCTAAGTTGCATGGATCGCGGTGATGAACCCACGCAAACTGTAAGTTACAATGCAATTTATCTGATCTTCTGCTCCATCATAAATCAAGAATGCTAGCTCTATATTTGATATGCTCAAATCAATTCAAATATATACATACATTGCAGGTATCGGCACTGATAATTGCGAAGATACTGTGGCGAGCAGAAGGGTTGAAATACTGCAGTGCCTATGGCGAACGCTTCTTCGCGCTGGTGCGAGCGTTGGGAAGAGTGGTGGACAGACAGCCTGCAGAAAGGCCTAGTTTAGGCTTACTAAGATCTGTCATTGCTTGTTACCTTAGGCTTTCTGAAGTTCCAAGGTTAGTAATCTATAATCCATTCTTAACTTAGCTTGTAAATTCTGTCTGTCTGTCTGTCTGTTTCTTAGCATTCTTAACATCCAATTAATTCTTAGTCACTTTTCTGTAAATTTACTTGGAATTGCAGGGCAAAGGATGCATTTAGAAACTGTATTCCTGCAAGAATGACCCAACACAACTTCATCGCCTTCATTCGTGTGAGTTCCACATTACAATTTATTGATAAAGTTTCTATATACTTTGTAAATATACATATGAATTGTGATTATGGCCTGTTTTTAAGTATGAGCTGTACTTTGTGGAAAAGCATACTTGATTGATTCTTCATCAGCAGATAGATCATCACTTTGTTCATCAATATTTTTTGTGCAAAACCAATTGCATATATGCATGCTTAGCTTCTTATATGTGTTTCCACTCTAAATGCCTTTGCAGGAGGATCCACACAGTGTAAGGATGCTACAACAACTATTTACTAATATTACAAGCCGCCATTGGACTTATTAGGAATTCTTTCCCTTCTCCATTTACAGTATGCTAAAAATTACTGTATAATTTGTTTTGTCATATTGTTTTAACTATGGATTTATTGTATGATGTTGTTGAATGTATATATTTATTAGTGATGAATTTATGGTATTTTTACCGTATATTTTTGTTATGGCCAGATTTATGATATGATGATGCTGTTGAATGTATATAGTTATTTAGGATGGATTTATGACATTTTTACCATATGATTTTAGTTATGGCCGGATTTACGATATGATGCTATTGAGTGTATATAGTTATTATGGATATATGGATATGGATTTATGATAATTATACCATATGATTTTAGTTATGACCAAACTTATGATATGATGTGTTGCTGAATGTATATAGTTATTTTGGAAGGATTTATAGTATTTTTACCATATGATTTTAAATATGGGCGGATTTATGTTATGCTATTGTTGAATGTATATAGTTATTATGGATGGATTTATAGTATTTTTATCATATGGTTGATTTATGGTATGATGTTGTTGAATTTTCTATTAAAATAATTATTTTGGCAAATGTAGTTGCAGGATGAATAAGGGTTGGAGTTGTTCAAGATAAATACTAAATGGACAAGTGGATGTGTTAATGATGAAGAATATTTTTTTCACTTTTATTCATTGGATTTGATGTTATTTTTACCTATAATCTTCAACTATTAATATTATTTTTCATTATTAGTCTATTGATTTTGAATTTTTTTTATCACTTCTAGTTCTTGTAAAATTTTTGGACAAAGATTATCTGAAATTAGCATGTGTGCACCAATTAGTTATTGTAATATTATGTAAAAAAAAGAAAAGAAGAAACTAATGGATTAAATTGGAGGTTAAGGAAAAACTCTCTTTTTCATTTTACCATCACTCTTCTTAAAATTCAAAGGCGTTCTTCAAGGTCATGAAATTAACCTCACATCTTCAAGTACATGGTACTTGTACTATCTGTGCTCAAACCCACCATTCTATATGGGAGTGCAATCAGTGCCACTAGACCACAAGGTTTTAGCAAGTCTATGGTACTTAGACTAACCTCATCCCATAAATTGAATGCCTTGCTAAATTATGTGACAAGAGAGAGATTTTTTTTTTTTTTTTCATTTTTGGATTTTCCACCTACGTGGATAGCAAAGGGAGAGAAAAATTGCTAACTTAGAAAGTGGAGAGATAAACAATGTAGTAGCTTTTTCTGCTAATCATTTCAACTTTTACTTTAAAAAAAAATCTTTTAATATTATTTCATTATTATATTTATAATATAATATGAAAGTGAAAGAGATTTACAGGATGTAGAATAAATAGTAAAAAATTTATAAATTTAATGATGTGAAAGTAAGACTCATTTTAAAAAGTGAGAGATATTTACAAGGATAAGGATAGCCTTAGCTTTAGGGCAATTTCAATTGGAGTTAATCTCTTTGGTTATAACTTTTTGTGTTACTTTCCCTCAATATATAGCATTTACTCTGTTCAATATATATGAATAATAATCAAATGATATCATCTCTTCCTGTGAGTTCTGTGAGACCCTTCATAACTGCACACAAGCTACTACACGTCTACACGAATGCACAGATACTAGATTGTGTGTAATTTGCTCAACATGAGTGTCACAATCTACCATGTGTGCATTCATGTATTAGCTCGTGTGCATTTACGAAGGGTCTCATGGAAATATGTAGATGTACTTGAATATTAGTCTCTATAGTGTGTATAAAATGAAACTGAATAATAGATTTCACATATTGAGTATATATTGTCAAATAAAACTGTAGTTGAATTAGAATATACCGTAATACTACTGTAATGAAACTAAAGTATGTATAAAATGAAATTGAATAATAAGATAGGTTGCTAATGGTCAAATGGACCATAATGGAATTTAACGTCTACCATTATTAATAGAAAATTTTAAAATGATATCGTTTTGGCGATGGTCCACAGAATCACAATCCTTAGTAAAAGTAGCCCCTTAAAAATAAATAATTTGAATGTTATTTTAATTTTGATCCACAATACAATATGAACATTGATCAATGGTATAAGAATTGCGTTGAAGGAGGGAAGAAAAGGCTCCTGGACAGCCTGGTTTCGCCGTTTGACCAAACTCTTGTGGGGGCCATGCATTTTTCGGTGCAACAATGAAATTTTCAAAATTATCGCAGATTTTAACAATGGATAGATGACAAAATAATAAATAAATACAAAAACAATTAAAAATATCAAGAAAACTATAGTACTTTGTTGGATGACAGCATTATACATTAATAATAAACGTAATCAAAAAATTGAATTGATATGAATTGAATTTTTTATTTTTTATAATGTTTGAAATTACATTATATAAATTGCATTTTTGAATTATAAACAAAATTTGGCATACATCTGTCCCACAAAATCCTACTACCAATTGTCACCCACATTCACCTTTCACTCTAATCTATGACCAAATTATAAATGCAGCACCGTTACATTAACGAGACACGTGATCAAGAAATTGAAGTGATCGAATTGAATTTAAATTTTTTTATTTTGTTCCATATTGCGCGAGATTACATTGCATGAATTACGTTTGTCAATCATAAACAAATTTTGACATACATCTGTCTCGCAAAAACTTCATACCAACTGCCACCCACCTTCACCTTTAACTTCAATCCATGACTAGATTATAAACGCACCACCATTACATCAACACGATACATGATTAAGAAATTAAATTGAAATCAATTTAAATTTTTTGTTTTTTTTTCCATAGTGCAAGAAATTACACCGCATGAATTACATTTGTCAATAATCATAAACAAAATTCAACATACATCAGTTTCACAAAACTCTCCTACCAACTACCACCCACATTCACCTTTCACTCAAATCCATGATCAAATTATAAATGTTCTGCCGTTACACATTAACAAGACACGTGATCAAGAAATTAGTTTGAACCAAATTCAATGTTTTTATTTAATTTTTTCCATAATGCGTGAGATTACATTGCATAAATAACATTTGTCAATTGCAAATAGAATCTGATGTATATTTGTCCCACGAAAACTTCCTACCAACCACCTACACATATTCACCGTTCACTTCATGTTCGGATTATAAATGCCCACCATTTCCTAGTCTTATCTCTCCATGACTCCATGTTTTTTTTAAAAGTAAGTTTACTTTGAATTAATCTCTTTTCCTCGTATGTTTTGCTCCCCTCGTCGACAAACCTTACATTACATGCAAATAAACTAGATCAACTTGCTGGAAACACTTGATGCGGATTCCAAAACATAGAAATTAGTGAATTACCATTGATGATCATGTTGCCATCGCCATTGACGACCCACTGGAAGTCACATTGGAGGAATTGATGCGTTGCTTCATGTCCCTCTTCTTCATGAAGATGCCTTGTCACATATCGTTATGATATTAGTTATTTATAATTTAACTTATTAAGATATTAGCTATTTATAATTCAACTTGAATTTAAATAGTTAATATCCTAACAAACAGTAATAAGGCATTTTCATGATGAGAAGGGAAGTGAAGCATATGCATTAATTCCTCCAGCCGGTTTCGGTGGATTAGTGACAGTGACAATAGGAGTGAAAGTTTTCAATGGTAATTCACATGCTCTAGGATCCACATCAAGTGTTTCTGACAAGTTGATCTAATCCATTTGCATGTCATGTAGGGTATAATGAGGGAAGCAAAATTGATGTGGAGTTGTCAATGGTAATATCCTGATGAGTTGTGATAAAGCATCTTCACGATGATGAAAGTTAAACAAATGTATGAGATCTTCTAATGAGTTAGTGGTGAGAGCAAAAGTGAGGGTTGTCGATGGTAATTTTCATGTTGTAGGATCCACATCAAATGTTTCTGACATGTTAATTTAATCCATTTTTATGCAATGTAGGTTTGTCAATGAGGGGAGCAAAATTGATGGGGAAAAGAGACAAATTCAAATTAAAGTTACTTTATTTTTACATTGAGAGATGAGAGCCCTACATCTCACCCTATGTGTTTTCTTGAGTGAAGTTGGGGTACCCCTCTCTCAAAAGGGGGAAAGAGACACTAATGTAACCAAAATCAAATGAATTGACTAAAATATGAAAATTTTAAATTATGGACAAAAATGTAAAAAAAACTCTGTTACAAGAAACGCATTTGGGAAAAGAGTTTTTCACATTTTTGTCCAAAATTTAAAAATTTTATATTTTTGTCAATTTTTTTGATTTTGGTTACATTAGTGTCTTTTTCCCTCAAAAGGGTTGACTAGGAAATTTTAGTGCATTTGTAATCTGACCATGGATTGAGAAATTCTATTTACACTTGACAAATATAATGTATGTGTTGTAGTGCTCATTATGAAAAAAAATGTTTGAATTCAATTTGACCCAATTTCTTAGTCATTTGTCTTGTTAATGAATATCGTCATTCTACACAATGCTCTATGATTTTCTCGATATTTTATTTTTGTATTTATTTATTTATTCAATGATAAATACTCATTTTAGTAAAAATGTTTTTCAAAATTTTTATTTAAGACATATTTTTTGAATTACTCTCCGGCATTTAGTTATCTCTCCACGGGTTGTGTCAAATAGGTGACTTAACCCGCTATATGTCTAGTTATTATTTCAAATGGACTAGGCTAAAGTGCTAAACCGGTTAAAATATGGATTAAGTTATTAGGCCAAGACAAACAATATGAGCATGACTCGACCCACAACCTTAAAGCTAGATTAAAATATTTTCTTCAATTTTTTTAGTTTAGAGTTAATACATTTATTAATGTCCGATTAAATTATGGGTAAGTCTGGGTTAGCCCAAATAATAAAAACCTTGATCTAGCCCACAAGCTAAAATCCGATTAAATTATGGGTAAGCCTGGGTTAGACCAAATAATAAAAACCTTCATCTAGCCCACAAGTTAAAATATATATATATTTTAATACATTGTAGTATCTGTTCAAATATACTTTCTCAACCTATTGAAGCGTTCACCTCCACTGAGACTAGATCTCATGACCTCTCATACATACATGCCATTTGTGCACAAAGTGTTTAGCTGAAATTCATCTTCCTAGTAATTAGTTTTCATGGAATTTCAATTCTATTCCCCTCAAATATTTTCCACAAACCAAACAAATACTCACTTAAATTAACCTACAAATATTTCTAACATTACATTGCTTTGGTGGAAAACTTAATTATGATTAATGCATGATATGTTGACCGTAATACAATATTTACACAATAATTAATCTTTGTGATTTCACAATTTTTAGTATATTATAATTGTTTTTTGACTTTTCTCATGCATTTTTAAATATTTTTCTTCATTTTAATACGTGAAATTAATCTACAAATTAAATATTTGTAACATTACATTGATTTGGTGAAAAATTTAATTATAATTAATGTGTGATATGTTGACCGTAATACTATATATGTAACACTCACACAATAATCCATCTTTGTGATTTTGAAATCTTAGTATATTTTAATGGTTTTTGTTTTTGAAAAAAGATCAAATAGACCTCTAAACTATACACCAAAAGTCAATTACGGCCTTAAATTTTTAAAAAGGTCAATTAAACTCTCAAACTTATTATTTTTGATCAAATAGATCAAATTACGAGTTACCCGTCAAAAATTGCCGGAATCGTCACGGGAGACCAAAAGGACTCGCCCAAACCATTTTCAGCCCACCCAAATTTACCCTTTAGATGGCCCAAGCCCAATAAAAATCGAAAGGAATCGAAAAGAAAAAGGTCACCAAAACGGCGCCGTATTCCAAGTAACGCAGTGTCACACTGTCACTGCTATCATCACATCATTCAGAAAGAAAGAAAGAAAAAAAGTAAATAAAAACCTATATAAAACTCTCTGTAGAAGCCATGACTAGTACTTGTTCTAGATTCTTCGCCGGCATCAGAGCAGCTCCGACCATCTCGCTTGTACGGAAAGTCTCTCCTCTCTCCGTCTCCGGTTCTCGGCTTCAGGTTCGTGCCATGGCTGACTCATCTGCTCCCTTCAAGAAAGTTCAGATTCAGAGAGACGACACTGTATGTATCCGTTACTCTCCCGTATCTTTTTTTTTTTTTTTTTTAAATAATAATTCTCTTTAATAATCATTTCCATACCGGTTAAACGTGTTTTCCTGTTCTTCCATTGTAAATGCAGCGCGGTTGAATTCTTTCTGGTTGTATACTCCATTTTCTGTATTAAGAAATGCTTTAAACAGTCAAACAACTAGAAAAATTAGTGCGTTTTTTTTTTTTTTCAAACAGGAGAAATAAGAATCCGTTTGAAGTCGATAATCACACTATAAAGTTGTATAAGATTTTTCTACTCGGAGTAATTTTTAGCTGTATAGTCCATTTACCTTATGATGCCTTAAGAAAAATGTAAAAAGAAGCACTGAAAATTTTCCATTATTAAAAACAAGGTAAATGGGAAAATCATAAGCATGTAATGAGATTCATCCGATCAAGATCTGGTTGAGTTTAATAAGAGTGCGTAGTTGCTTATATAGTTATATTACTAGTTGATCTTGGGTTCTTATTACTAGTTGTAGCTATTTATATTTTTGATCACCTAGTTCATAGTCAACTTCAATCGGATGAGTTCCTCTTGTTCTCTACCCACTTGAGCAGCAAATTTGTCAGTTTTCATGCAACTTAGGTTTGCAGTTGCTTAATATGAAACATTAGGTACTTAATTTGAAACTTTGAGGATTTAAGTGCTTGTCTAGCTGTCTAGAGTAACTTTGGGGTGTCCTACTTCAATATTTGATTAAAAAGATGAGAACGCTTTCTTATTGTGCATTGGTTCACAAGAAGGGGAAGAAACTATTGAGTATCAATGTATTAGGGCACCCTAGGTATTCTCTTTTTATCTACAAAGTATTCTTTTTTCAAATGAAATACAGAAAGAAATGAAATATTAGGTTTGAGCTACTATTTGTAAGTGCTCTCCATTTGATTTCTTTCTATGCGAATCTGAGAAGAATGTCTCTGTTCTCGTTACTTTATACTGAAAAATTGACTGTAATTCTCTGTGAACTTATTCTTTTACATCTGTTTTTTCATTTGATGTTGCTTCACTTCATGGCAACTAAATCCCTATTCTCTTCATTTCTTCTGGCTAAAAATATCAAACAGACATTTGATGCATATGTAATTGGAAAAGAAGATGCTCCTGGAATTGTTGTGCTTCAGGAATGGTGGGGCGTGGACTATGAGATTAAAAACCATGCTCAGAAAATCTCTCAATTTGACTCTGGCTACAAGGCACTTATTCCTGAGTAAGACCCCTAGTGCATTAGTTTAGTTCAATTTGTCACTTCTCTGAGAGAATCAAAGAGTATAACTTGTTATTTTCTTTTAATTTTAGTCTGTACCGTGGAAAGGTCGGGTTAGATGTTGCAGAAGCACAACATTTGATGGAGGGCCTTGACTGGCAGGGAGCCGTCAAAGATATTCAGGCTTCAGTTAACTGGCTCAAGGCAAATGGTTCAAAGAAGGTTGGTTCTTTTTGCTTTGTATTGTTGATCTAATGATCTCAATTCTCAAATGAAACTTTTAAGTAAAATAACTTGTAATATATCAGGATGTAATATGATGAGAATTGCAATTATCTTTGGAGTTTGCATATTCTTTCTTCTTTTGCAAAACATTTAAAATTAAAAAAGAAAAGAAAAGAAAAAAACTCTTTAATTGCTCCAAAGAAATGGTTCCATAGTAGTAGATATTCAGCTTTCTTAAAATTTGCACATATGTACTATCTCTCTGTCCACTTTTTAATGGAAATTTTAATGTTTTTAATTGTTGGGCCAGGAGGCCATTTGTAATTTGAGTTTATCTCCTTGGAGAGGTGCTTGATTTCTTAAATTTGCATACTTTTGCACATTTTTTGTTTCCAGACATAACTCTAAAATTTTGAGAACCATATTTGTTTGAGTGCCACCTTAAATACAGCCGTACACTAATTACACACTCATATAAACACCATTTTGATGTTTAAAAGTAGGTGAATGGTAGTTATTTTGTCTACCTCTTGCAATCATTGATAAAATTTCGTGTACATGTCTTATTACTCCCAAAAATTGTGTAGTTGGTACTTCTCATGATTGAATCTCATCTATGAATTTATATAACCACCAAACTTTATGGCATAGGTTGGAGTTACTGGATACTGCATGGGTGGCGCTCTTTCCATTGCAAGTTCTGTTTTAGTTCCGGGTGTTGATGCTGTTGTAGCATTCTATGGAGTACCTTCTGCTGAGCTTGCAGACCCTGCCAAGGCTAAGGCACCTGTGCAGGCTCATTTTGGTGAGGAAGATGGTATTGTTGGATTTTCAGATATAAAGGTATGCTGCCTTGTTCTTGTTTAATTTTATATAGATTGTGCTTTATTGTGCACCCTTCTATTAGTCTATAGCATCAGCTGATGAGGGGAATTATTCAAGAATATTCAAACATTGTTTTAAAAAGTGATTGTTTGGGTATGATTTGCTATTCCAAAAGTAATATTTCCGAGCAGAACTTCAAAATGCATTGTTTACAACAATTTATTGTATGCATTGGAGTTTGCTTTAATAGTCAATGGATGTGATTGTGCGGTTTTGACGTGCCTTTCCAGAAGAAATATTTTCTGAGCAGAAACATCAAAATGCATTTTTTACAATATTTTTTTTCCCCATCTTATGGAGGGGGAAAACCCAAAGGGAACAAGATAAAGCTACTTTACAACAATTTATTTTCTGCATTGGAGGGTGCTGTGTGCTTTAATAGTCAACGAATGTGCACTATAAATGCAAACACCTGGGCCCCTAACCTTCAGCAATCTTTATGTCAAACAAATCTTAGATTACCTAGGCTAAATTAGTCACCAGGTTTACTTGTCTAACATAGTAACATGTCTTTTAAGGGGGTGTTTGGTTTAGGTAATCTTAGATTACCTAGGTAATGTGAGATTGGTAATGTTATATACCTTGTTTGGTGCAAGTTATGAGATTACATGGTAATGTTATATTATCTCAAAGCTGATGTGGCAGTAATGTTTCAAGGTAATGTGATTACTTCCATTTTCATCTAAGATTACCTTGAAACTAAGAACTAATCTCAGTCTTACATCTGGAAATATCTGACTGATCATATCAGATTAAAAAAAAAAAAAAAAAGCGGACACGTGGTGGCATTTTCGTAATTATCACCAACTTTACTATGCAAACTTGAATACTAAAATCTGCACTTACCAGAATTTTCCAGGTTTGCACATTTAGTTGTTAAAAAATGCACATATAATGAAATAAGAATACCTCCTGGAACTGAGTTTTGAGTGTCTAATCAGTCCTGAAAACATATTGTAGCTTTCATAATTTTCTACATCTTAGAGGGATGAATGTTTAAGGGGAGAAAAAGAAAATGTTCACACCTTATTTACATGCAATTAAAAGACGTGTAAAATGCTGATTATTGCCATTCTGTAACTGTTCTTTCCAGTGCATGGTTATTTTACTTTTAATCTGATCTGATGTTTCATCTTTGTTCCTTGCTGCATATTGTTGACTGGAATTAGTTTTCAAATATATATGTAATCATTGATGCTGCATTTACCATGACACGGGCTGAACATTTTTGTTGTGCCTGAGACAAATGTGTGTCTGAAACTTGCGATAACTATAATGGAGTATGAAATATGTTTTCCAGTCTGGGCAAGCTTTGGAGGAGAAGCTGAAGGCATCTGGAATTCCACATGAAGTGTACTTCTATCCAAAGGCTGGGCACGCGTTTATGAACACCTCCCCTGATGGTGTGCAGAGGAGGAGAACCATGGGAGAGTTTGATGTTGAAAATGCCACGGTAGAGCTGGCATGGTCGCGTTTCCGCTCATGGATGAGCCGCTTCTTGTCTGCCTAAACAAAAGCTTGTTCAAGTTGCCTCTGTAGTTGGTGATCCTACTACAATAAGGTATGCTTGCTCGTTCGTGGTCTGGTCTGGATTATTCACGTTGTATATTACATATTACAACAATAAGGGTACTGCACTTGACATTTTCTCGCATCTTTTCCGTGTTTATTGCCAAGCGGACTATAGTTTATAAATTATACTGTTTTTCCATTGGTCCTGAGTTTGCACATTTACTGTTGTTTATGAAGAAGAGTTATGTTTGAATTGGGGTAGTGCCGTAGTGGTGGCACCAAGCTACCATTTTCCTTCACTCCATTTTCTCCACCACCGTATTCACTTCATAATCAGTGATCACTAGGAAGCGGTAAAAGTTAGTAGGGGTGTGATAAGCGGATGAAATGTCCCAAGTTCCAACAACCATGGATACATATCTCAACATGACTAAAATGTTTAATGTTATAGGCAACCTATGATTTACGTAGGAGGAGTTTGATTTTCGGATCGATTAAGTGGGACTTGAGATTCCAACAAAACTGTAATTTAAGTTTGTCAATATTGCGAGATTTTTTTAAAAAAAAATGTATATTAGCTTGCCCAAATATTAATTTTATCAAACATCCAACCACTTTAATTTTCAGCTAAATGGGTCAAACAGAGCCAAAAATAATAATCCTTGTCGAAAATCAAGCAAGCAACTTAAGCAAGGTTATAAAAATGAGGTCAAATATGATGTTTCGTTGACATCGAATCATTGGGTTTTCACACTAAGTTGACTGATTAATTGATTTTTTTAATTACTCAATATGGACCTCAACTTTCTTTCATTATTTATTAGATCACAAATTATGAGTAACAGTATTATCAATAATTCACAAAGAAACAATAATTTTAGGGATGAAAGACATAATTAAGCCAAAAAAAACTTAAATATGTTTGAACTTATCCTATTAGTAAGAGAAAAATAAATATAATATTACTCAAAAAATATTGTTCAAGTAACTGGTAAAACATGATTCTCGTACTTGAATGTCATAAGGTTTTTTTTATACCTTAAGTTTTTTTACTTTACAGGACTATATCTTGGACCGCATGAACACATCCCCAAATCCATAAAGAGGTAAATGTATACACTTTTACATATAATGAGCCTAACCAACACCCAAATCCAACCCCAGAATGTTACATAAGTCAAACTCTTGTTGTAGGAAACTAGTCTTAAGAGCATCCACAACGGTTCTCCCTGTTTCTTCCCAAAATGTGAGTCCAACTCCTCCACATCACACTATAATCTCTTCTCTTATTTTCTCTCCAATTCTTCTTCCATTTTCTCTCTTTTTGGACCCTACTCATTCAAACTCCTACCACGCGCTATGCTACTGGTGCGTGGCTCTCATGCGCCATGCGCTATTGCTTCTTTTTTCATCTTTCATTCGGAGACAACTTTATCTCCAAAGGATATTCTTCTCTCCCCTCCAATTATGTTTCTCTCATTTTACCCTTTTCTGTCATTATTATTAGTACCTCGAAACACCTTAATACTCAAAAGATTTAATTAATACCAAAAGAATTTAATACCACCTTTAATATGGGAAAAGAAAAAATCAATAGAAGTGATTAAAATATGAAATGCTGAAAACGATGCATCAACTTGGTGGTGTGAAGCAGTGGAAATACACACGTTGATGCCACATTTAGAATACCCCAATAATTAATCAGAATCCGAAAATTATGGATTATCAAAAATTTATTGGTACATATTTTTATTTTGAATATTTTTTTTTATATAGCACATCATCATGTATCTTCACTACTGAGAAACTAATTTACTACCAATTTTACTCTTTACAAACCAATTTAATCTAATGAAACTATCAATATATCTTCATTAATATAAAACAAATTCAAATTTATTCATGTCTACAATTATATTAGTAATTTGCTTACCGACTTACCTATCATGTCCCGTCCTTCATTTATGGCGGTCTGCAACACTCTTCTTCTATAATGATTCTTGAAGTCAACGCCTTTATATAATGCTTTGCATGAAAAAGGAAATAAGAAAGGAAAATGTGATGAATCTACAGCTGGAAAATTATGAAAGAATTGAACTAATAATTAAAGAGAAAAAAAATGTAATGATGAATTAAAGATTTTCTTTTAAAAAAAAAAAAAAAAGAGGTAAAACATGCATGCATGTTAGAATATAATATTATAGAATATTTAGAGCATTTTCACTTTGTCAAAAGTTTTTTACAATACCTAAAAAAGTTGAATGAAAATTGAAGGGGACGGATCCTATTCAGAGGCTAGGATCAAAGAATTGATGAAGGGACTCGTTTAATTATTGATCATGCATCTTATAAACGAGGTGTACTAATTTAAACATATTTAATATTTAATATAAAGAAAAATTATGCAATACTAAATAAAAAATAATATATACTATGGATTTATAATTTTGTAAATTGCAGAATAATTCTATTTTCACTATTTACAAAAATGTCACTATTAATATAATTTTCATTTATAGTAGTATAAGAAAACATAGGTGTATTCGACTTAAATTTTTCTTAATATATGATCTGTTAATAGGATAACCCAACTGGTCTTAATCTGGCAAATTACACCATGGACCAGGATCTATCTTCATTGTAGACCCTAGTCTAAAAATAACTTCCAGATTCTGTGTCTGTAGTTGAGACATTATGTGTGTACATACAGTTGACAATTTATGTACTTGTAACTATCTTATTATGTGTAAACAATTATCAAGTTATTTGTTTACATGTACAAAACTGTTAAATGTATGTACATAATGTGTTAACTGGAGGTACAAAATTTTTGTATCAAAGTTCACAATGCAATATGAATCATGGTATATGGTATAACAATTGGTCTTAATACACCCTCATTTCTCACTCTCTTATCTCAACCCCTACCCCGGTCTAATTTTTGCAATTAGTAACTACGGAGTAATATTTAATTTGTTACTTTTTAAAATAATTACTGCTCATCAAAAAACCAATTCAATCAATCAAGTTTATGGAGTTGAAAAGGGACAAACAAACAAACAATTCAGAATCGTGAATGAACTAACTTATAAAAAATTATTTAACAATTTATACTTCTAACTTTAGGCCTAATATAATATGAGCCTTAAAGATGATACATACCACATTTAGCATGGCTAAAGTTTGGAAAGCGTAATAATTAGAGAGGCGGTGAGCAGAAAGATCAAACATTAATTGAACCGCAAAGGTAGTCGAGTAGATATGAAACATAACTCTCGTATTTAATGATTACAAATTTAATTTTTACTAACATTTGTTCGATTAAACTCGTCACACAGAATTTCTCTAATATAATTTACTTTTCATGTGTAATTTGTGAAATATTACACGAGTGAATTTTGTTCTATGCACACAGACAAATAATGGAGCGGGATTCCCTTGGGGAAGAAAGAAAGGAAAAAATAATAATAATTGAATCACGTTTTTGTTTAATTTTGCACTGTAAGCATAATATGAGTGCAATATCTGATCTTTGAAATTATATCTCACATTTTTGGGGGTCAAATATTGGACCTACATGTTGGGATTGGTTCCTTCTCCCTTTCCTCATTTGTCTAAACCTCTCATCAATTTTTTGTTGTTAAAATCATCCTCCCTTCAACCAACCATGACACTAGATGACAAAACACTAACACACAAATAATATATATAATTAAACAAAAACAAAGAACATAAAATTTTATAAACAAATATTTCAGTGCATCCTCACGGATCTTGTGATGTGGCTTTCATTAAATGAGAGTTCACGAATCAACTGATCTGGCCATTAATTAAAAAATGAATTTAGTTATCCGTCAAATGATACAATCTTAGGAGGGAATTGAAAGTTTGTTAGGAAATATTCTTAAAACCTTTCTTCCTGAAATACAGATAAAATAGGTGTGTCTATATTTTAGTGGCATCCAATGATATATAACACGCCACCCGCCCCCATACTATAAGCCAAAACTTTTCCAATTTCCACCTGAAATACACTAAAAACATTTTGTTGTTTACTTTATATTATATTATGCATTGATGAAATGTCTTCTTCTAAAGTACAAAGTCTGTGTCCAAACCCTACAAGTCTGGACAAGTAAGTACGTGTGGAAAGTTTTGGAAGCTGCTTCACCGACTAACGTTAAGATGAGATGAATGAATGTGTTGAATTTATGAGAGGTCACATGATTCTTGGTCTACGGATAAAACTGACTGCCACTGCATGCAAACAAACAAATATATATATATATATATATATATATATATAGGGTCAAGTTCTCATGCGAACAGTGCAGTCACTCACCATTAGGTACGCATAAATGCACCACTAGGTGCACTGTGGTACATTTTTTGGTGTGTGGTGCATTTCTGAACATTGTGTAGTGCATTTTTACATACCTATTGGTGGATCCGCACAGGAAGCATTGCCTGCATTTGAACCAATATATATATATATGGTAGTTGGGGTAACCCAATCAAGTTATTCAAGTTTGATAAACACAAGATTTTAAGTTTCACATTCATGGGGTCTATTGGTCATTTTGATTTAAGTCAGTCATATGAATAACCTAAACTGGTTTATCTCTTTGTGGTTATTTGCTGACTAAGGTTACAGAGAGAGATTTACTCATAAATTTTTAAACAATGATTGCAGATTTTTCTAGTCACTAAAAAACGAATGATTGCTAGCTAGCTAGCATGATAATGTGCGACGGAAGATCGAAAGTTTGAGCCGATTACTTATAAACAATTTAAATTGATTTATCGCCTTATAAAGTTTTATTGATTAAAATTACAAAGCGAGATTTATTCTTTCCTCATTAAAAAAAAAATTGTAGCAAGCATGATAACGTGAGATGGAAGCTCGGAACATGCATATTGGAGAAGACAATGCAAATTAAAGACAGCTACTCCATCTATCCATGATCCGTGTATATTAAGTGTATTTATATGCCCTTTTTGACTGGTTTCTCCCAAATCAGTGCACGGATCCACACGGGAGATTGTTTTCTGCGTCACTGTTGACTCCATGGAGAATTTGGTTCGTAGATATATGCCAAGTTTAAAGAATTGTTTTACTTCAACTCAATTGGATTACCATAATTCAATTCATTCACTTTAATCTAATCTAATGACAATATAATTTAAAACTAGGATCTGAATGGAACACTTTGGGTCAGTTCATCACAAGTAACAACCAATGAAAAAAAAATGTAATCATAATCAATAAACTAACAATGAATGTGTACTCAAACAAAAAAAAAAAAAAAAAAAAAAAANAAAAAAAAACAATGAATGTTATGTGTGGTTACGTTGAAAATGGTGTAGGGATCGGATGTCATGTGTAACGCCGGCCGTGCATACATCATTCTAGACTTTTTTTAAACTTTCACATAGTTCGATCTCATAGTTTATAATATTTTCTAGAAACATATATATAACACTAGTAGTATGTGGTAAAGATGTATGAAATATTCTAGAATCTTGTAAACTTTAAGTTTGTGTAGAGATCAAGATTTAGGGAAGGTTTCAGAGAATAATTTCTAACCCGAGGATTTAGTAGATCTCTACCATCATTAGGGATGTGGATGAGTATAAATACCCTTCATGGGGCTCATTTGTAAACAACATCTAGAATCCAACCATTCAAGAATCCAAGTTCCTAGTAAGGAGTAGTATTTTCATATTTTTGTCCGAGTTGAGCGAGGCTGACTTAATTAATTATCATCACTAATAATATTAAATATATCAAGTATATATATATATATATATATATATATATATATATATATATATATATATATATATATATATAT
>NC_044924.1:4755994-4769170 GCF_003576645.1 Ipomoea triloba | reverse complement strand
TATATATATATATATATATATATATATATATATATATATATATATATATATATATATATATATATGTTTTAGTTTGATCTCTAATTCAATTTCTAATCAAATAAATAATGAAATCAAATATATAAAATCAAATGCTAAACTACCTTATTTATATATGTGGTTAGCTTCAAAACCCTAATTGACATGAATTTGTCATTTTTATTTTTTAGTATTGGTTACGATTAATAGGGTTAATACCTCTTTGTTTATTATTATGATTGTATTTTTTTTTTTTTTTTGGTTTCTCGCATTGTTTTAGGTGTTCTATTGACATTTGAAGATTTTAAGGATTTTAAGGTTACTTTATTTTAATTTACATATTTTCATTTTTAAATAAAAATGAAATAAAATTTAAGTTAGTTTGATTTGTTAGAGTAGGAAATCAAAGTATAATTAGTTTGACCTTCCGACAAAATTAAATGCCTCCTATAGTCATATATTCCTACCCATAACTACTACTTACTAAAAAGATAAAAAAAATTATTGGGAGAAAAATAATAGTCTGCTCTATTTTGGCAAATTTGTACAAGTTAGTTTTTTCTATTTATTATAAATTTAATTTGTTTTAAATACATTATAGATTTAATTTGTATATTGAAAATTTTCTAAATGCATGAAAAGTTATATTATACGGAGTACATAAATATTTACATTTAATAATTATGTAAAAATGTTATAAGAGAATATTTTAGGATCAAATATTTACCATTACACCAAATGATATATAGCCTATTGCATAGCGGTCAGTGTTGTAGCAATCCGCACCAAGTAATTGCCGTTTCAAAGGCAGTACCCCGAGTAGCACTAATACCAATTGTCAAATCAAACATTTACCATTATAATAAAAATTATAACTAGTAACGAATTTAATAGATAACATTATTTCTTTATACTTGCGTAGCAGTTATCATCATGTTTAATTCACATGGTAGAATGTTGGGCTCCTAGGTCAACAAGTTCACGTAGTTGTGTGAATTATAAATATAAAGTACATTTTTAATATACTAATATATATATATTTTGTACTGAATGTACATATAAATAATGTACTTTATATACATAAATAAATAATGTATTTTTAATATAATAAAAAAATATTTTTTATGCTGTATGATTGTATGTATGAATCATATGTTTCATGTAATAATGTTAGTTTGCCCCAGGCCACCCAACCTCGCAATTAGCAAATAAAGGCTTGTGAAACTAGTCTTCCTACAATTCTCAAGTCTCACAACCTCCCATTATTATTGCCGAGTCCATTGTTCCGTTCAAACTCTTCTCCATTTCTCTCTTTCCATTTTCTCTCTCCCTCCTATATCTGTTCTACTACTATTCACTTCATTAACTAACTCTGATCTCTCATCTATCTTCTTCATTTATGGCCAACAAATCTGGTGGTGGACTCTCCTTTGATCCAGATCCCATCTCTGCAGATAATAACCACCATTTTTTCCGTCAACCACACTCCTTCTTAACCCTCCCACTTCCCTCGCCAATGGACTCTCCGGTCAACAACTCGCCCCCCACTCTCCAGTTCCCCGTCCACGTCCCCTGCGCCGCCGATCATCATAATATTGATCGCAACACAATTCGCGTCTCCGGTGAAGTGGACTTCTTTGCTCACAAGGACGATCGCGCCTCCGCTGTCGTGCCTACCGCCGTTGCCGCCGACTTGGATTTTGATGTGAACGTAAGCCACCGGAATCGCCATTTTCTTGATTGTATATATAACAAAATTAACCTACCAGCAGACTTGCTCGTTATGAATTATAATATAAACTCGTTTTTGGACAGATTGGTTTGCATCTTCATACCACAAATGCTACCGGTGGCCGGTCAATAGTTGAGGATGGCCTATCACCTACCTCTCAAGACAATAGAGCTAAGAATGAGGTTAGTTTTTTACACATTAAATTTTTTCATTTTTTTTTAAATCACAAATTTTTTACATCCTCTCACCGCCTTTCTTTGGTCAGAATTGGGGATTCATTCATTCAACCTTTCGAGAAAAGAGTTTACCGTTAACTACTATGTAATGTTGTAGTGTAATGATACTTCTATTATCCTAACATATATTATCTTGTATATATAGAATCATTAGTGTTTTTAAAAAAATGAGTTTACTGATAAAAATACCTATAATATGTTATTACAATTTTATGATTTACCTTTACACCTAAGATTTTAAGATTATTTAAATGTTTCATGGTACTATTTGTATAGTATAAGGTGATATATACTAAACAGTGAGCCACAACAACTATTGCTGGTTGTTTTTTCAGGTAGGAGTTATTAAAGCTGAATTGGACAGAATGAACGCAGAAAATCAACATTTAAGGGACATGCTACATCAAGCCACAAACAACTATAGTGCTCTCCAAACACATTTGACTTCTCTAATGCAGCAGCAACAACAACAACAAAATGGAGGTGGCGGCGGCCTAACTGCGCCGCCGCCTCTGAGGCCGTTTATGGGTCTCGGGGCTGAGGCGGCCAAGGATGCGTCGCAGTCGTCGTCTGAGGGGAGGAGCGGCGGTGGTGAACCGCCACGGTCGTCTCCGGTGAATAATGTGGAGAGCGTGTCGGGAGAGAATATACATAGCTTGGAAAAAGGGGGAAGTAGTAATGTAAAGGTTGCTAGGACTAGAGGTCACGGTTCAAAAAGTAGTAGTGGTGATAATGTTGATCAAGCTACTGAGGCTACAATAAAAAAGGCTCGTGTCTCCGTCAGGGCTCGATCCGAGGCTGCAATGGTGTGCACCTACACAAATTAAACTCAATTCAATTCAAATTGTTTATGATATTCATGTGTTATGTTGCAAATTAATTAATTACATTTTGGTTCGATCCTCCTTAATTTTCATCTTAGATCACAGATGGGTGTCAATGGCGGAAGTATGGGCAGAAAATGGCGAAGGGAAACCCGTGTCCCCGCGGCTACTACCGGTGCACCATGGCAACTGGCTGCCCAGTTCGGAAGCAAGTACGTATATCATATATCTCCGGACATATATAAAATAAGACAACAATATTGAAACTAAAGCAACCAATTTAAATTAAAGTTGGTCAAACGGATAACATGGTAATCACATAGCTATAAGTTTCACTTTCCAAGGGACCTACTTATTAACTTTCTTGGTTTAAGACAGACAGCTATGGACAACTTAATAATGTAGTGGTTATCAATTTTCTGATCACTCACGAGGCAGGTTTCCCATATACACACCTGAATAGTGGCTATCAATTTTCTGGTCACTCACAAGGCAGAATTTACTTAATGTTTAGGACTGCAAATTTTTCTGGTCGCTGAAAAAATACACACAAAAAAGAGTTTCTTTTTCTTACATTTAGAATATTCTATTGATAGGTCCAAAGATGTGCAGAAGATAGGACAATTTTGATCACAACCTACGAAGGCAATCATAACCACCCGCTGCCGCCGGCAGCCATGGCGATGGCATCCACGACCTCCTCCGCCGCGAGAATGCTCCTTTCAGGGTCGATGCCAAGCGCCGACGGGGCATCAGTGGCGGCGCTAATGAACAACTCCAACTTCCTCGCCAGAGCCTTCCTCCCAGCAGGCATGGCTACAATCTCAGCCTCAGCACCTTTCCCTACCGTCACATTAGACCTAACCCAAACCCAAACCCCCAATAATCCCCTCCACTTTCCAAGAATACCCCCCAACCATTCCCACAATAATCAAGCCGCCTTTTCGCCTCTTTTTGGGCAGCCTTTGTTCAACCAAACCAAATTCTCCGGCCTTCATCTCTCGCACGATTTGGAAAATCAAGCAATGCATCATCAGCAGAACCCGGCCGAGTTGGCCGACACTGTGAACGCCCTGACGTCGGATCCTAACTTTCCGGCGGCCCTTGCGGCCGCCATCGCTTCCATTCTCGGTGGTTCGTCGGTTTCGGACAACACTGGTGCTAGCAACGCCGCCACCCTCGGGAACGACAATGCCGGCAGCGTTTCCATGGAAACTACCAAGTAACCGGCCTGTTCCATGCATATTTCCAGTTTAATATATAGTCCCACTTCATTATATTTAATTTATTTGTCTTTTGTTCATTTTCATTTTCGAGCAATTGGAACAATACTTATACTTTTTTTTAGTATGTACTTTATGTTATTCATATACTCTTTTTTTGGAGTGCTGTAATTTAAATCATGGTAGTCAACATAGAAAAAGAGCTAGCTATTAATTAATGAAGTTAATTCTATTGCTTTGTACTCAATTTTATGGTGGTAGCTAGAGTTTTGCTTCTTCCCTTGCTTGATGTAGCATCGCAACAAGGTGGTTGTTGGAGAAGAATTTTATGATGATTTTATTTATAGTGAAGTTGCGGCTAGTGGGCACGTGCATAGCACGCACACTGCCCACTAGGTACAACATGCAATGCATTTCCTTTATCTTCTACCAAATGGTTTGGAGGTCAATGTTTACGCTTCAAACTGAGAATGTATGCAAAGTATAGAAGGAAAGAGAAAAGATTCCGTCCGTGTAAATGGAGAAGAAGATGAGCCCGAGAATTTCTCTTCATATTATTATTATTTTCATAATTGGATTAGATTTATTTTGTCCATCCACATTTGCAAAGCATGTTATGCGCGATAAATTCACTTGTCAAAACACTCCGTAATAAATAAGGTAATACCACGCGCCACAAAGCAGACTACACGTTGACAATACACACCAAAGATTTATTGTTTCCGTTACAAGACAATAAATGTTTAATTGTGCCGTGAGCACGTGCTATACGCGCACGCACCTACTAACTCATCTTCATTTTTGGTTTACTTCTATAAAATCTTTTCCTTTCCATTCTCATTACCCTTAATAATTATTTATGTTACATAATAGAAACAATGTAAAAAAACAAAAAAAAAAAAAGGAAGAAGAAGTCAATTTGAGGCTAGTGGAGCCTGCATAGCCCGCACGCACGCACGCTGCCCACAAGGTGCAACATGCAATGCGCAGACTGTATTTCCTTTATCTTCTACCAAATTAAGGAAACTGAAACTGAGGAATGCATACAATTGGCATGTAGGTCAATTTAAGTCCATGGAAATATATACCCCATACCTTGACGAATTGAAAATTTTAGGGGAGTGTATTATCGGTTAACCAATGTTTCTTCCTTGAGAAACACTAAACTTGCCTTTTACGTGGAATGTGAAATTACAGTGAGCGCAAATATCATTTTAAGGTTAAAGAGCTCTTAATATACAAGTGTGCATCATGTGAACAGAGTGACACTTGGAGGATGGAAGATTTGGGCCAGTTTCTTCTTCTTCTTTTTTTGCTTTTTCTTTTTTTTTTAAACAAAAAAAAAAACAGAAAAATTGTTCCGTGAGCACGTGCCATGCACGCACCCACCCACTAACTCATCTTCATTTTTCATTTACTTCTATAAAATCTTTTCCTTTTCATTCCCATTACCGATAATTATTATTATTTATATTACATATTAGAAACAATGTTAAAAAAAAAAAAAAAAACAAAAAAAAAACAAACAAACAAAGATGCTAAGTTGCGACTAGTGGGCGGCACGCACACTGCCCACTAGGTGCAACATGCAATCGTCACTGATTTTTTATACCTAACTTACCTATGATTTGTCAGAGTTTGGTTGGAAGTTCGTCGGAGGGTCGCCGGAATCCTAATTGACCTGTAATTACAGGTCACTAACAGGTTAGTGGGTTTAATTGCTCCAGAATAACATGTTTTTGGGTTTAATTGCAACTTTCAAAAGTTCAAGGGCCTAATTTACTTCTTACCAAAAGTTTCAGTGTGTTTTGACTCTTTTCCCTTAATAATATTTATATTATAAACAAAATATTTTACAAAAAAGAAAAAAAAAACGACAGGAAATTATTCACTATAGCCTCCCTCTCTTGCTTAGCCTCTCTCTCTTTCTTTGCAATGAGAATAAAATTATTAAAATCATTCACTATAATTTGACAAAGAATTGACTTCTCTAACAAAAAGATGGGTAGTGTAATTCACAATTAAATGTTTTAACAAAACGAAAGGAAATATTAGATAAACTCTCAATCTATGATCAAGTCAAAGGAAGAAACCATGGACAACCTATATTCTTTATCTTCTTGAACACCAGTAAGGAGTCCCTAGCATATGATATATAGAGACTTTTCCAGGGCAGACTTATTTGACATATAAGAATTAATTACGGAGTAATTAGGCAACCAAGTATCCACTATTGCAGTCCATCTATACTACTCTGGTCAATGGAAGTGTTTGGTAAATAATTGTTACATGATTGAGTTAGTGAATTTGACTAGTTGATTTTAACATTTTAGAACAATAAGTTGTTACAAAAAAAAAAAACTAATTAATCAAACACTCGTATTGACTGTTTAACCAAATCAAACAACTAATAGTGGTAAAACGGGCTAAAATTGTCTGATAAGCTAATTATGTTACCAACGGCGAGTAACATTTTTAGCCACATACATGGGTATCTACTCGATGGGGCGATTAGTACATAAGTACAAACATACATGTTTTAAAGTAGTTATGAACAGATACTGCATTGTAATAGAGTGGGTAGTACTCAAAAAAAAAAATACGGAGTAATACAATAGAAGAATTAGAAGAGTTACATAAGTTTTCTCCATTATTGAATAACATCTATCAGAAGTTGGTCCATTACATATTACAATAATCAAAGTTTTAATAGTAACTATATAAATTCAACTAATAAAACATTGAAATATGGTCTAATAGTGTTGAACAGTGGCGTTAAACTGAATAACAACGTGGTGATTTTCCAAGTTGAAGTGGACCGTCTCGAATGTGGCGTATCCCCGGGCGAACCGGAAAATCCCGGTGCCGCCGACGACCGCCACCTCCCTCACCTTCTCCAACTGAGGACTAGCGCCTTGTATCTGCAAAGTGCTGCCGGAGAACTCGCCGCCGGTAAAGACAACTGAAATTACCACGTGCGCTATTTTTCCGTCCAGTGCCGAAGTCACGTACAGGCCTTGGCCCCTGGCGACCACGGCGGAGCCGCTGTCGAATTCCTCCGTTATCGGGTCGTCCGTGACGAAGAGGGACCCGAATTCGAAGAATTTGAGGGCCCCGTCGTCGCCGGAGAGGCCGCCGCTGTTGACCTGCATGACGGTGGCGTTAGGGCCGCCGGAATAGTCTTGGAAATAGAGAGACATGGTTGTTTCCTTGGCGGCTGATGATGAGCACGTGACTGTGGCTAGAATGAATATTACTGTGAGCTTGAATGAATATGATGCCATAGAGAGATGGATATAGTGGCTCTAATATGTCAAAAGAGATCGAAGAAGCTGATGAGTGATGCCTTTTCTACGTACCGTGGAAACATATATATAGGGCAAAAACTTGTGTGACACCGTCTCACCATGAGACGGGTCGGGTCAAGATACAAATGTAACACTTATATGCACAAATGCTATACTTATATGCTCAAATGTAATACTAATCAAGAATAAAATTTTTGTTACTTATTAGGATAAATGTAATACTTTTAAGGGAAAATACAATACTTTTACATTTCGATTTAAAAGTATTACATTTTTCCTCAAAAGTATTATATTTGCCCTTATAAGTGAGATGCACTTGTCAACATTACTTATTATTAAAAATGTATTACTTTTTCTCTTATAAGTAACAAATCGTATTTTTGATTAGTATTATATTTGAGCATATAAGTATGAGATTTGCACATATAAGTATAACATTTGCATGGTGCTTTGACCCGACCCGACCCGTCTTACGAATAAGGATCCGTGAGACGGTCTCACACAAGTGTGACCCTATATATATAGAGCTACAAAAGAAATTATTTTAACCATTTAATACATTCTATTCGTATATCATTTGATATACCCCCAAAAAAATTATTTTTAAATATTATACGTACGCAACTTATATGTATAATATTAAGGCAAATTAAAAAAAAGTTTAAAAAAAAAAAAAAAAAAAGAGCTGCCAAATCTAATTCTATTTTTTGGACTATGTGAAGACATTATAAAATTTATCATATATTAACATTTTTGTTCTGTGTTGTCTTATAAATTTGACTTTTTCATGTTATTTGTTTTGGAAGTCCAAATATTTTGAAATGGACGTTTTATTCTAATTTTTGGAAGAACACTGTTCGGACAAAAATTTTGAAGTAAAACAAGGTAAGAGTGCCTAACACTCCGTAATTAAAGTCTTTTATTCATAAATAGATAACTAGATAATAAGACACATGGCCAAAGATCTTGTGGTCAAGTGGCATCCAGTGTCCCAATTAACACTTCCACATAAATGATGGGAGTGGATTCAAGTCTCAGTGGAACAATATTACATTGTAACAGAGTCAGTAGTACTCAAAAAAGATAATAAGACACATGGAAAAATATTTTATTATTTTATTGAAATTAAAACCTCTTAGTGTGTGTGTGTATATATATATACTCATTTTTGTTTTTTTTTCTTAACTTAATTCCCCAAGAGATGCTCATTTTTGAACTTTTTGATAACATGTAACTAAACCATTAAATTGAACGGAAAAAAATTAAATAGACATTTTAATTCAAAAGAAAATTGCAACAAGCTCAAACCTTGACTCCTTGAGTATAAACGCAATAAAAGCGACTTTGTATGCTTATTTTCAAACTAAGAGCTAGCAGCCTGCAAAACCCGTATCCGTACTTCGTGGACTTAAACTATCTTTGCAGTTTGACTAGGAGTTAAAAACTTTTTTTTTCTTTTTTTCGAAGGTTAACATATTATTTGTTATATAATAATAATAAGTGGTGGCGTGGTAGCGGTATTGGTGTGAAGGTGGTGGTGTGGTAGTGGTATTGGTGTGGAGGTGGTGGTGTTGGTGGTAGATAGTGATGGTAACAGTAATATACGAGGGATGAGACAAAACAAGAAAATAAATCGAAAAGTATCTTCCGATTAAAATTTTAAGACGCTATTTGTTGACAAATTGACATTTTTAAAAATTCCAAACGGCCCTAAATGTATTTGGATAGGAAAAGAAATGAGCAAATTATTGACTGTATGTAAACGAATTGAATGCATAACAAACTTGAAAAATAAGAGTGAGTAGAGACAACAGGACAAGTATATTTGTATCAAAAGACGAGTTAGGATTACTGATAGAAAGATGGCAAAAATACATTTTATTTGACCACTAAAGGCCGACTACATAAGATTTGACTGGGAGCACAATGATATGATGTTTGACTGGGAGCACAATGATATGATGTAAGGCAAAAACGCATTTACATATGCATGCATGCATGCATATGCTTCAAGTGACAAAGAGGAATTTCAAGTCTCCCTCCGTTAGCTTTCCAAGTGCGTCTGAGCATCCACCAATCGTCCTGCCAAACCAAAAAAACAAGCTTGCTTATTGTTCACTCATTTAATTAAAAACCCCATATTTAAAAACAAAATCTCAACTCAACTTACCCTTCAAAAACTAATTCCTTCTTCTCTTGCAGCTTCAAGATTCTTTCTTCAATGGTGTTGTCAATCACAAATCTCACAATCCTAAAAATAACAAAACAAAGATTGATTAAACCTCCCACTTTTCTTTAAAACACTTCATCAACACGTAACTAAAACCCTACCTTATAGGTTTATATTGTCCTATCCGATGGATTCTATCTTGTGCTTGCCTCTCCACCGCTGGATTCCACCAAGGATCCATCAAGAAAACCTGCCAGCGCCAAAATTACAGTTTAGATTTAAGTAGAACCCAAATTTAAACAACTTATTTGCAAGGATAGATTAAAATCATTACATGTGATGCTACAGTCAGATTTAAAGCAACACCTCCAGCTTTCAAACTCATAAGAAATATTCTGCATTCTGGATCGTCAGTGAATTTAGTAATAGCAGATTCTCTAGCGGCCATAGTCATTGATCCCATTAACATAACACAATTAACGCCCGACTGGAGAGAATAAGACGCAAGAAATTAGCTTTACTATTTTAATAATACAAACACCAGAGAAGACTTAAGACTTAAGAGTCAAAGATGGAATGGTGCCAGGTACAAGTCTAACCTTGATAAGAGAATAGTGTATCAAATCCAAAAATTCTGTGAATTGGCTGAAAACTATTCCTTTAGCAGAACCATCTCTTTCAACCATAAATCTAATTTCTTCCCTCTAGAACCAACAAAACAAATAGTGAACCTCAAGTGTCATCCACTTTTTAATGAGAAAATAATACAGGCATGCAAACCCCATGTTACTCAATAGAATGCCCTTTTATCTATATAATAGAGAACTTACATCCAGAGTATTATATATTGATGAGGAAATTATGTTTAGAGAAAAAAAAAATTTAAATCCCAGAGGAAAAGGGAGATGGAAAAACATAGAATATAGCTAGAAAGTAAAAGAAGAATAGAAATAGTGAGGTCAGTTTGTAACATACCAAGGCATCTATTTTAGTACTAGTCTGGAATTCATCAAGCACAATTCTGTTCAGTATACTCGAGGCCCTAAATCCTTTGATTGTTGTTCTGTTTTTCGAATCTCTATTACCACTACCATTTAATAGGCCTGTTGTGAGTGGCTTGGAGCACGTAGGGCATGAAACTTTTGCCATACCAGAAGAAAACTCCTCCAAACAAGTTCTGCAAAAGGTGTGTGCACATGATGTAACCTGTAACCACAGACAAACAAGTCCCTTGCTCATGTTAATTTATGGTAATGCCAACTAAAAATGCATGCTAAATCAACCATTGTCACAGGGTAATGTATGAAAGATTCTCTTTAGATATATCAACATGCCATTTAGCCTCTTTACCAGCTTCTACAGGTATTCCAATAATGAAAATTGACCATCAAAAAGTAAAGACAAATAACCAACTCGTAACATCTACTGAAACTATGTTAATCCAGTTCAAGTTAGCCCAGAACTTGGAAAAAGGAGGGGAGGGGAAAGAGAAAGAAAAACAAAATGAGAAATTACCACAGGTTCTTCTACTGAGTCATGACATATGCCACAAGGTTGTCCAACATTGGTAGCATCTACGGCATTTTCACTTCTTGCCAAAGCAGAGACAGAGTATTCGACAAGGTAAGGGTGATCAACCGCCTGGACATATATGACCGGTAATCCAAAATCAGGAGAAACCATTTCTAGAACTAAAGAACATCACAAGGTAGAACCAGGCAACCAGCTTATCATAACATTCCATGCATTTTTAGCAGAGTAGAGTAGTAGATTGATGCTTTAACAGAAGAAAACTGAAAGATGTGAGCTTTTCACGAAGTAGAACTAGCTTATCTAAAATTCCATACATACATGGTAATGGCAGAACTAGCTTATCTAAAATTCCATACATACATGGTAATGGCAAAAATCATTTTGGTTTATCATGTAGCCTCTGGTCATATGGCAAAAATCATTTTGGTTTATCATGTAGCCTCTGGTCATTACTAAATTCAATTCCACTGTCATCATGTAGCCTCTGGTCATTACTAAATTCAATTCCACTGTCAACATTAACATGTTAATGTGTTTTATGACTTAAAACTCCACCATGAATAAAGAAACCAATTCATAAAATTAACTATTAACTATCATTGTTTATTAAAACTATGCTACATGCTATCCACAAACCTGTCGCAGGCGTGTGAGGAGGTCAAAAATGTGGGCGTAGTTATTCGACACAGTTCCTTCCCGGACATATCTGCAAATAATGAAGCATTACAACCTGAAGTTAATAGTAACTAATCCACTTTATTTTAGTTGCTTTAGTACCCCATCTCAGCCAAATACTTTGAATAGTCATGCTATGAGATTTTCAGGTGTAGAGGCTATTCAAATCCAGAACCAAGCAGGTAAATTTTCTTTGCTACCAGCTTGGAGGTTGGGACTATATCTACAGTCAGGAGAGTAGTTGGTATTGGGTACACAACAAAGACCATTTTAAGTGAGATTTAAGTTTGGGTGAAGAATAAAATTTGGCAGGGTTCTGCTCCCTGCACATAAATGAAGTGCTTTTGGAAAGATATAACAAGAACCAAACTCCTTAGTCAGGTTGATACAATAACAGTATCTAACAGGAAGAGCAAAATTAAATGACAACTATTTGTCAGCTCCTTGATTAGAAAAAAAAAGTGACATGCTTTTAGGAAAGATAGGACAAGAGAGTTAACAATCCAAAATTCAGGGTGTTACACTAAAACTAACTAATCTCTGGTCTAATTGGATTGCAAAATAGAGCAAGAGCAAAATTCAATGACACCAATAGCAGAAGTGATGTGGCATAGGTCCATAGCTAGCAGATGTAATGTCCATAAAGGTAGACAGAGTGATAAAGATAGACAGTCAGGTGCAAGATTTAATGAGTAGAAAAAATTCAAGATCAGGCAGTACCTTGAGAATGTTAAATGGTTTCAGATAGTCAATTTAATTTTAAAACATTTAGGTAAAAAAGAGCATCAGAAGACATACGTATTAAATTGAGCTTGACTCTCATTATATAAAGATGTATAGTAATCTTCTTCTTTGACATCAAGAGAATCCCGTCTCAGTGTCACCTGAATCAGAATTTTAGACACATGTAAACTTTATTTCAGAAAATTTAGAATGACTGCAGTAATCTGGCCTTCAACTTACAATCCTTGGGGGAAGTGCAAGATCAGCAGCCCTGCCCTTTTTAGTACGTCTAAGCAGAACACTTTTCAGAATTTTGTTTTTCAGCAAAATCATAGCATCTCTACCATTCCCATAATGTCCTTCAGCTTGTATTGGTGAAGCAATATACTAAGGTATAGCCAACAAAGCATGCGTAAGAAATCTGCTCTTGAAAGAAAGAAAGCAACAAAGGAATTAATAATATATTAGTCCATGAACTTACACGATTCCACCAACAAAAGTGTCGCACAGATTTGTGAGGGCAATGTGGGCATTCAGTTGAGGAACTGCAACCAAATGACAATTGCAATAAATTAAAAGAAAAAAAAAATTACATCATGAGAATGAAAAGAATAAAAAAGAAATTAAAGGCCATACACACAAATATACTTACATTAAATTCTACAGAAAAATCATACAAGCAAAAAGAGGGAGGGAGAGAGAGGGGGGTGGGGGGGGGGGGGGGGGCTTGGCTG
>NC_044924.1:4653988-4755680 GCF_003576645.1 Ipomoea triloba | reverse complement strand
GGGGGGGGGGGGGGGGGGGGGGGGGGGGGGGGGGGGGGGGTGCTTTCATGAAAAGACATTCTAAGGTTGATTTGAGGTGAATGTAGCTTGAACTTCCGAATGTGAGCCACACAGTATGTCCAGATAGTGAACTTCAGAAGATAACTAAAAGAAACATAGACCAGAAGAACATACTTCAAGCATTGTGATGCATAACGTACAGAAATATTCATGCACTAATGACTAACCAGAGTTAAGAACTAATGAAAAGCGCAAATTAGAGCAAGACTTAAATATAACCATGGCTGAAAGATATCCTTTTACTAAAACTTTCCATCCCAAGGACCAGGGAAAAATAAAATTCAAAAGGAAGCCCAACATTACCAATAATCAAGTGCTCTACAATCACAATCTTTACAAAAGTAGTAAGAATACGGAATGATTTGAAGGAACCGGACCTGCACAAAGGAAAACAGCCTGATTAGACTATCATTTTGGTGGCAATTATGCTAGCTTGCAAAACAGACTTACAAGTGAGTACAACTCTCCAACACGATTCTGAAGGGGGGTGCCACTCAAGGCCCACTTGTAGGAAGACTCCAAAGCAAGAATAGCTTTTGTAGTGTTAGAGCGTCTTTCTTTTATATAATGGGCCTGCATTATGGAGACACAGTGAGATGACAATGCTGCACGAATAGTAATAACAAAATTATGTGTCAGTTGGCATAAAATTACCCACTAGCTTCAATAGAAAACAAATGCCTGAACTAATACACAAGAAAAAGCCAATTGCCAAAGTTAAATTTCGGATAGCAACACAACAGACTGCAAAAAGGAAGCTCTTCATGGAACAAATTGGCTCACCACATCTTTAAAAAACAAAAACAAAACAAAACTCACCTCATCCAAAATTATGCGATCCCATTTCACAGAATGCAAAATTGATTTTCCTGAAATGACTTGCTCTTCATTTGCTATGTTCTCGAATGGACCATCATTGCTGCATTCGTTGTCAATGGTGTAACTTTTAACGCCCTTTTTACGGCCTTTCTTCTTTGGATTACCCTCAGAACCATTGTTTTGCTGAGCCTTGCCTTCATTAGATTCTGTTTTCTCCATTGACAATTTTACACCATATTTTGGTTTCTTTTTCTGTTGCTTTGACTGTTTAGCAGTTCTAGTAGCATCTGGCCCACAGTAGTATTTCCGGTGTTGAGCCATCTTTTTTTCATAGAGAGCTTTTCCACACCACTCGCATCTCTGCTTTGGAGGCATCACATATTTTCTATAATCAAACTCAACAATGGAATAGGTTGTTATAACAAAGTCATACTCAGAGAGTCTGTCAAGGCATTTTTCCCTATTTTTTCCATGATAAACCAGAACCTTATTGCTGCCCTTCAAGGTGAAACGCTCAATCTCACTAACCCACTGCCCCACAGCAACCACCGGGCATATTACAAGAGTGCCTTTCATTGCTGGAAGCCCCTGAGATGTACTGGGAGAAGATGATGGCAAACAATGTTCACCAATAGCCCTCTTGAGTTCACGCTTAGCAAGCACAAGTGCTATTGCTTGCACAGTCTTGCCCATCCCCATTTCATCAGCAAGTATGCCCCCTTTCGAAGCAGACTCTTCTTGCTTCAACGCCCATGCCAACCACTCCTTTTGGTATCTTAGCAGTGGCATTATCAATTCTGAAGGTGCCTCAGCAGTTTCAGACATCACCTCATTTCGATTATCTATTTCAACATCTGTTGTGAAGTTCTCAACAAGCCACTGGTCATTTTCATCATCCCACACTTCCCACATTAATATCGGTCTGTCCTTTCTCTTCTTTATCCTTTTTTTCTTCCTCTCGTTTATCCGGTTTATCAGTGCAATGAAGTCAGGACTAGTCGTATGAGGCCCTCCTACACCAAATTTACTCCCATCCACCACCTCTTCATTCTGTGGTTTTTCTTCCTTAAAGCCAGTATCCATTTCAATCCCCCTTCTTGTAGATCCAACCTTCCTCCTCCGCTTTGGCACCTTGTACAAAAGGTCATCATCAGAAACCCCAACCTCATCATTTACAAGATGGTTGAAAGGAAACCCTCCCATTTCATTCTCTTCTGAAATATCAATAATGTCATCATCTGCAGTCATCAAAACAGGAACCAAAACCCCTCAAGTTAACCCATTAACAAAAATGCAGAGATTTTTATGCCATGAATTAATGCTTGTCGAGTGCAAGGCTCCAAACGTGCATTTTCCACATTTTCTCATTTCAATAACTTCATTACAGAAAATGCAAGTACTTTAATCAGATATAGCATGAACCCCCCGCCCGCATAAAAAATGCACAAAATAAAAATACAAAATAAAAAAATAAAGAGGTAAAATTAAGCACCAATTAATGAATGTATGCTGACTATACCTTCACTGGTATGATAATCAGAATCCGAAGAAACCACGAAATGATTATCATCGTCAGAGAACTCCACACGCTGTGCACCCTTTTCTGCTGCTTTTTCACCGCACAAAGAAACACACATACCCAGAAATGATAACAAAAGGAAAGTTTAACTTGATTTGAAAACTAAACAGAGAAAATCAGACCAAGAATACAAGAAATTCAACAAAAATCAACGCTCGGAATCAGAACAAGCAAAAGAGGAAGACGATTTTATTATTTACTGAAATAAAGTCGAATTTAGAGACTTACCTTTCTTCCGAGGCCGAGAACGCTTATAGCGACGCTTCATTGAGCAAAATCGAAGAGATTAACGCTGCAGATTTAGGGTTTCCACACAGAGAAAAAACAAAGATGAGTGGGTTTTAGAGAGAGAGATAGAAGCCGGAACACTCAGTCGCGTCTGCCTGCCCTTTTGCCTTTCTTTTTCACACACATATAAATATATAAATAAATGTAAGAGAGAGACACAGAAACGCACATATAGAGGGGGAAATAGTAGGAAGTTGCGCGGCGGGAAAGTCTGATGAGGTGGACAAGGATGACGTCATATCATTTTTTTTTCTTTTTTGCCTCAATTCTATTTGGTACCATATTTTATGCGCAGTGTATCACTTAGCGATGCGGCAGCCCATAAATTTACTGGTTTTACCGGTGGGAATAATTTGATCGAATATTTGAGAGAGGGAAAATGACACTTTTTCCCCCTATGTTATGTGCATATAGCATTTTGTTATTAAGGTGACAGTTTTTTCCTCTCAGGTATTTTAAAAGTGGTAGCTTTTTCCCCTATAATGTTAAATTGACATTTTTACCCTTAAAATAATTCTTTATTTATTTTTATTCTCCAACCAAGTATTACTAATATGTATGGAAGATCATGGTTCGATACAAATCTAATCGAACACTGTAGCAATTGAACTTAAATAGTATGGACGGTTACGGTTACGATTCAGAACCGAAAAAATAAAATAAAATAATTGTTGAATTTAGACTATTTTTAAATAAGAAATAAAATTAAAAAATAAATAAATAAATAAATAAATTTTGATTGGCGGTTCAAAATCGAAATTGGAATTGAACCGTACCGATTTATCAAAATAAGTGTTTGATCATTTTCACTATATATGACTATGGTTCAGTTCCAGTTCACGGTTCAACAATTATTTAATTTTATTTTTTTGGGTTCTGAATCGTAACCAGAACCGTCCATACTATTTCGGTATGATTGCTAAAACAGTGTTTGGTTAGGTTCGAACCGAATCGTGGTCATCCATACATATAAGTAATAATTTGTTGGAGAAGAAAAATAAATGAAATAATTACTTTTAAGGGTAAAAATGCCAATTTAACATTTCAGGAGGAAAAATAGCTACTTTAATAACACAGGGGAAAAAAGTGTTATATGCACATAACATAGGGGGAAAAAGTGTCATTTTCCCTTTGAGAGAATATAAATCTTGATCGAATATAGCTCAGCAGATAAGGTCAAATGTTGCACAACGACTTTGAACATAATCTCTTCATGCCGTTGCTGATATTTGAATCTTAGTTTTTTTCTCAACTACTATTATTGAACTAGTGAGCTAAACTCATGCGGACACGTTTAGAAATTTTTAGCCGTTCGATTAGGAATTCTCTTGTATAATATTGTTTTTATATTTTAAAATTGTAAACAATAATCTATAAATGTTAAATTCATAAATCATTATAGATCTTCCTTGTCATAAAAATTCCATTCACCACATCTTTAGCGTCATTGCGAAGAGACTTCCTCTTGTTTGTTGTTGTTGTTTTTTGAATATATTTCAAAAATTGGAGATACATTATATTGTATTTTAAGAATATTAACCAATTTATTATGGATTTTTTAATATAGCACTTGTAATAGTCATTCGAAAAAAAAAACATCAATATTATAAAATGAGGTCGTCATGATGCATTTGTAACATATTGTTTTTGTATATTAAACTCTATTTTCATAAACGTATAAAATGAATATTATGAATCTATTACAAATTGAATGTAGATATATATCTTCTCAAAAAAAAAATGTAGATATATATGATGTACATACAATTTAGTATTTATGTATATTACGCTTTGTATTTATGATCATATAAAATAAATATTAAGAGATTATTGAGATGTAGATGAATGTTATTAAGTATGATGCGCAGATTGACGCCATTAACAACTCAAATAAAACGACATCGTTTTGGACTAAGGTTCATCATACAAGGTGAACAAGGTCTATGGTGAAACTTGGGCAAATTTTACAGTACTGGACCATGGTCCAAAACGCAGTTGAAAAGAAACGTCACTCGTCCCGTGTAATTAGTTACGTTTGTATAACATATTCAGTTTCATTTTATATACATTGCAGTTTCATTTCAACACAATTAAAATTTCATGTTGTTTTAACTACAGTTTCATTTGACATTATATATACAATAGTCTTATCATATTGAAACCTATTATTAAATTTCATTTTATACACACTATAGTCTTATTACAACACCATTAAATTATAATTATAATTCAACTACAATTTCATTTGACAATATACACTCGAATATGTGAAACTATTATTCAGTTTCATTTTATATATATTGTAATTTCATTATAACATAACTAAAGTATCATTTTGATATAACTAGAGTTTCATTTGACAGTATACACTCAATATGTGAGACGTGTTATTTAGTTTCTTTTTATACATACTGTAGTTTCATTTCAACAAAACTAATGTATCATTTCAATTCAACTACAGTTTTATTTGTATCAAACTTGATTAGTATATACATACACTTTTGTACTTTGCGACATGTAATCAATTTGTCTTATGAAATGCCATGAGCGTACGATATTATTATTATTATTGTTGTTGTTGTTATTTTATATACTTTGAATTATCTATTTAAATAAACTAGTATATATAAAATAGTATTTTCGACCACAAAAAAAAGACCAATTCTAAATGGCTTTAAAAAAATTTTGACCACCTTTACTTGATGGTCAGTATGTCATGAACACTCTTGAAGGGTAGTCAGAAACGAAAATTAATTTAAGAAATTCAAACGATTAAAAGAAAAAATTCAACCAGCCGTACTTGGTGGTCCGTATTTTACCAACCACAATTAAAAGGCGGTCGAAATTTTCAACCCTTTTTTGTCCAACCCAACCCCTTGCTGAAAAAAAAAATGAAAAAATGTAATTTTTTTGACTATTTTTGTGGGTGATAAAAAAAATAGTTAAAAAAATTGAAGATTTCTAACATATATTGCATGTTATTTAGAAAAGTGGTTGGCTTAGCTCAACCCACTTTGTATGAATAGGTTGTGCATCACGTATACTGGGCCAAATTGCCGATTTGGTTCACTTATATGCGAGTTGAGTTGTGATTTAATATACTGTTTCAAAAAATTGAGGATGCGTTTGGTTCGCACATGGGAATCGGAATGGGTATCAAAAACTTGGTAATGGTAATGGGTTTTGGTGAAAGTATTTAGCATGTTTGGTAGTTGGGTGGAATGTGAATGGTTATTAATTGTTGGGGAAGAAAGGAGGAAGAGGGATGAAACCCTTATTTAATAAGGGTATGGGTTTTCTCATTAATGGGGTATTCCAAACCCATAGTAGCATTCACAAAACCTATCAACCAAACACAAGCAATCACTTTCATACCCATTCCTTATACCTAAACCCACCAACCAAACACACCCTGAATTTGGTCAGCTCAATTCATTTTTTCGTAATACCAGCATGATCAGGTTAGGCTGGTCACTTTAATATCAATAATATATGCACATGATTTTTTTTGTGAGAGGGAGGGACCCCGGGTTCCCAAAGATTAGCGACGTCTACTAGTAGCCATATCCATTGCATCACGTTGAAGGAGAACAATCAAGTCATCATCAGGATGTTGATCAATAATTGATAAGCCCTGCGGATAAAGTTGTCCCATGTTGGCAAGAAAGTCTGCACACGCGACTTCTGCACACTGATTACCTCCCAGGAAGATATGGGTGATCGTGACTTCTTGGAACTGGTTTAAGAGAAATTTGCAATCTTCAACTAAGGTGTTAGACCCCGGAGCCAGAAGATCAATCTTGCACAAGGCTTGCAACGTACCATGGTTTCCGAATCCATTTCGCAATGATCTTATTGAACCCACGATTCTTGGCGATCGTAATGCATACTTTGTAATGATACAATTATGTTTAAAAGCATACATAATTTGTAATGAATAATACATTAAATAATTTATCAAGAATTTATTTAAAGTAAAAAAATTATTGTTTTAAGAATTCTCAATTAATATTTAGTAGCAATATAGAATCTTGCATAGATTTCCATTATCTATAAATATAAAACCATACTCTCAAAACAAAATCAATATAAAACCATGAAACCATCATCTCCCATAAAGCATGAAAACGTAGCAGCTTGATGACACCACAATACAATCTCGTACCACCAGAGTTGATGATACAATAGCTAATTTATTATTTTTATATATAGTAATCTAGGCATACAAATTTAATTTTATATTAATGTAGTCTTGCAAGTTGCACGTAATGTCCGGTGACGATGTCTTCTCAAGGAATGGTGTATCCTGCAATAAGAAGAAATAAAACTTTGTGAATTAAATAAACCCAAAAAAATAATATCTTCTTTTGAATGGCAAAAAAAAAAATCTATCCTAATTATTGGAGGGTGTATACAAGGTAAATTTTACCTCGTAATATTAACAAGGCAAACAAGTACAACAAGATCGATAAACTAGTCTGGATTGCCAAATGATTCAATCCAAGAAGTTTAATAGGCCGGTCTGCTCAAGGCCAGTCCTATTATTATATATATATTAATATTAATATTATTGCGTGGCGAGGGAGAAGATCAGAGGAATCTTACGCCCACATTTCTTCCCAGCTGGCCGGTTCTTGATGATGCATCTCTTGGGAATGGTGACGGCGACCGCCGGGTTGACGCCGGCTTTGATGGCCAACGGAGACAACAGCACGGCGCAGAGGCACTTGGGGGCGGTCTTCAGCAGCGCTCCGACTTTGCCGCAGCATGCCGGCGGGACCTTAGCCCTTGCATCCTTAGCAGCCCCAAGGCAAGGTGCTAGGCTTGCCGCCGGTATGTTACCGCAGCCTCCCTGGCCGCCGCCGGCGGCGTTTGCCTTGTCAAAAATCACTGCTTGAGAAGCTAGCAAGTACAGAACGAATGCCGCATAGCTAACTTTCATATTGAACAACGCCATTGTTTCTAGCAGTGTAGTGTAGTGTAGTTAAAGTGTGTAAGTGGTCGTGGGAAAACTCATGTTAGAGCTGCCTATATATAGAGGTAATAGGTAGTGTCTTCAAGATCAAGATTCCATAAAGACATATGTTCTCAATTGCTTATTACTTGGACTCTATTCTCAGTGGGAGTGGTCTAAATATTTTCTTAATTAATCTGAACTTATCAGTTAAAGACAACTTATGTTGATTTATTTTATTGTGATCTTCTCATATGACTAAATTTATTTAGTGCACGCATACGAATAATGACCGTCAATTTCTATTGTAAAAAACAAAAAAATTAAGATAATTGACAAAATCAAGGAAGGGGTTGAAGTGTGAAAGCAAGGGTGATTGTGGGGTTGTGGAGTGGTTGAATTTGAGGATTTCCATTAAACAATGATTTTGAAGTTAGGTTTGATGCGCGTGCATTTCTCCTTCCAAGCATTTCTAGGCAGGTGGAACTTTGCCGATTTCCCCTTTGAAAAGGGGTGTGATTTGGGGCATTATTACAAGGTTAAAAGTGTATGCCTAATATAGAGTCATGATTGACCTACATCTACAAGATATGCCATTATCTGTTTGATGAGAGGGATGAATTTGTTTTTTTTTCTTTTAGTTACAAAAACAGCTTGCTTGGTAGTTGGTGCTATAGCTACTGAGGCCGGTTTCTACTAATTGTGGCATTGTATAGAATACCTGTGGCGCACTGTTAGAGGTGAGATTTGGGCCTATCAGGAAGTTTCTGGCATATTATCAAACAGTTGTGGCGCACATTCAGGGTTGAAATTTTTTTATTTTTTATTTTTAAAAATTATTGAAATGGTAAAAGTATATACTACGTATTAATGAAGAAAGCTATTTACAACGGTCTCATACAAATAGCTCAAATGGCAAACCACTGACAATAAGAGCTAACAAATTAAATAACAATGCCCTGTGTTATTGTTACTGTATAACATATAGTGCAATCACTATCCAACTAGTGTGTTTTATAAGGGGAGACCATGGTTTGCACATACACGCTGCATTGATGCACGTCGGGGTGATTGCTCTTCAGATCTTCAAATCTCTTCTCTCCTACGTTATACCTCACCGTATTCCATCCATCAAGATCGAGTATCAAATCCCCATTCCTCGCAACGCACAAAGGGGCTATAAATTCACCGAACTCCAGACTGTCGCCGGTGGAGAACAATTTCGACCACGACGCGCCGACACCATATTCCTCCATCGCCCAGAACTCAATGTTACAGTCAATGGCCGAAGGAGAGGACAGTAAACCCAAACGATCCTTTAAAACCCAAAGAAACTCAAAAGTTGTGTTTGAATCTCCCGTCGTCGGTTGAGGCAGCTCGCTGAATGTTTCCGCCGTCAAATCGAAACGGAGTATCAATCCGCCGTTATCTCCTCCTCGGTCGGCTAACCAGTGTAAACCGCCGTGTAGTAAACTCCCCATGGGGCCATGGAAATAAGAGCTTTCCATTTCGTGGACAACGATGCTCTTATCGGGGCCGTTAATCGTCCTCCAGGAATCGCCGCCGTATATGCAGAAGACGTGGGCGGTTGTTTGGTTGGTTGATTTGGAGCGGACAACCCTAACGACCTTGTAATCGTCTGTGGAGGCGTCGTAACCGAATCCGTAAAACGCGGCGGGGTTTGCGTGAGGAGGAGAAGGTGGTGGGCCCGGCAACTCTCGCGCCAATTTTATACAAGGGTTCCAGAGAATGATTCTTTCTACGTCGTCGTATTTGTACAACAGAGCAACCAGGCCGTCGCAGGAGCCGATGACGCGGCGATCTATGCAGGGATCCTCGGGGCCGAGAGGATCGTCGAGGTCCACTAAGGCGTCGGAGTCAGCCGCGGAGTGGAGAGCGGACGGCGACTCAAAATCCAGTGACTCGTAGCACCAATACGTGAGGATTCTGAAAGGATTTTCGGGGGAATTATTGGATAGGGTTCGATCGAGATGTTTCTTGACAAAATTTGTACTGGAGATCAAATTGTGCCAGGATTTAGAAACCATTTGCATCTTCCTAGTGGTTTGGGTGGCAACCTCGAGAGGATCTCTTCAATGGCGTCTTGCGGCAGCTGTCTGATATCCATTATCTATCTTTTGTTGTTGCTGATATGATATGATGTTATCCATTAAGAAGCTTGAGATTTTAATGGCGAATTTGTTGACTTCTTCACCTCCGCTAGTTTACTCGAGAAGAAGCTTGCTTTGTACAAAATATTGAAAAGTCAAAGCTGTGGCACCACAGCGTTGACGAGGTCATTCATTAAAAAATACAAGGGCATTTAGGGATGTCAACAAGGCGGGGAATGAGGTCTCCGTCCCAGCGGGAAATTTTCGGGGACGGGGAATTCTCGCCCCGTTTATTAAATGATGTCAATGGAAAAGAATATATTATATTATGAATTTAATTATGTAATTAGTCTAACATTTTACCATATAAATAGCAACACCCAGGATGTAAACTTTAATTGCAAGCTAATTAACTCTTCCTAGTACGTTTTCAAAAAAAAAAAATCTTATTAATACGGATACCTGCTTTACTAATTAAAAACCAGAGAAAATGTAACTAGATCTACAAGATAATGGATTTGGTTCCAATAATACTCCTAGCAAAAGCAATAGTGATACTGTTATTGTATCTATATGATTCCTAAATATTCCTTTGCTATCAACTTTGGCTTATACAAATTTATATTACATTATATCACATTGTTCCCTCTCTCTATCAACTCCACACCTTGAACTCCATTTTCTCTGGGCAAATTACACCTACATACAACACATGTTCTACACTTTCTATTTCATGCTCATAATCACAGTCAAGATATTCTAGATATGCATATTTTATAATTTATTATTATATATAAATATAATATATGGGTTGAATTGCCATCCCCAATCCTACAGGGAATCCCATTTGTCATTTATTGGATTTTATTTGTTTTAATCTTTTGCCGGTTCGCCCCCACTTGAGAAGATTTCTGGCTCCGCCACTGTATCCGAGGGTTGTTTTTGGCATTTTATAAGGGGAGACCATGGTTTGCACATACACGCTGCACTGATGCATATCGGGGTGATTCATATTCAGATATTCAAATCTCTTCTCTCCTACGTTGTACCTCACCGTACTATATCCATCAAGATCGATTATCAAATCCCCATTCCTCGCAACGCACAAAGGGGCTACGTGTTCACCGAACTCCAGACTGTCGCCGGTGGAGAACAATTTCGACCACGACGCGCCGACACCATATTCCTCCATCGCCCAGAACTCAATGTTACAGTCAATGAAGTTAGGAGTGGACAGTAAACCCAAACGATCCTTTGCAACCCAAAGAAACTCGAAAGTTTTGTTCGGATCTCCCGTAATAGGTTGAGGCATCTCCCTGAATGTTTCCGCAGTCAAATCGAAACGGAGTATCAATCCGCCGTTATCTCCTCCTCGGTCGGCTAGCCAGTGTAAACCGCCGTGTAGTAAAGTCCCCATCGGTCCATGGTTATAAGCGGTTTCTAATTCGTGGACGGCGATGCTCTTATCGGGGCCGTTAATCGTCCTCCAGGAATCGCCGCCGTATATGCAGAAGACGTGGGCGGTTGTTTGGTTGGTTGATTTGGAGCGGACAACCCAAACGACCTTGTAATCGTCTACGGAGGCGTCGTAACCGAATCCGTAAAACGCGGCGGGGTTTGCGTGAGGAGGAGAAGGTGGTGGGCCCGGCAACTCTCGCGCCAATTTTATACAAGGGTTCCAGAGAATGATTCTTTCTACGTCGTCGTATTTGTACAACAGAGCAACCAGGCCGTCGCAGGAGCCGATGACGCGGCGATCTATGCAGGGATCCTCGGGGCCATCCTCGGGGCCGAGAGGATCGTCGAGGTTCACCACGGCGTCGGAGTCGGCGTAGGGGTCGGCGGCGGAGTGGAGAGCGGACGGCGACTCAAAATCCAGCGACTCGTAGCACCAATACGTGAGGATTCTGAAAGGGTTTTCGGGGGGATTATCGGCTAGGGTTCGATCGAGATGTTTCTTGACGAAATTTCTACTGGAGATCAAATTGTGCCAGGATTTAGAGACGCATTTGCATCTTCCTAGTGGTTTGGGTGGCAACCTCGAGAGGATCTCTTCAATGGCCTCTTGCGGAAGATTTCTGATATCCATTATCTATCTATCTTTTGTTGTTGCTGATATCAGTGATAATGTGATATGATGTTATCCATTAAGAAGCTTGAGATTTTAATGGCGAATTTGTTGACTTCTCCAACTCCGCTAGCTTACTCGGGAAGAAGCTTGCTCTGTACAAAATATTGAAAGGTCAATGCTGTGGCCCCCACAGCGTTGACAAGGTCATTCATTAAAAATGAAAGAACAAAGGCAATACCAAAGGCAATACCAACCAAGTTAGGTCGACAATTTACTTAATAACTATAAGATACAAATTTGACTCCCAATGAGAACAATATATTACCCTTCTTAGTTTTAATCGGTCTCATTGTGGTCATTTATCACACAACAAAATTTACCTAATGCACAACCTCTCAGGTAGTGAGGGCAAGTTTCCCCCAACACACCCTCTTAAATAGTAATTGCACGTTTTTCTTATCAAACAGTTAGCTTTATAACCATAAAGTTCTAAGTTCGACGGGGCAGGAAAAAGGTCCCGCATTGTAATAATCCTACATCAGGGGAATATTAATCAAATTATGTATTGCATGCAAAAAGAAAGATCTCACCAGAATAAAGAATGCAAGTTAGATGTACATATGGTGAATAAAACCATCAAACACACTGATAAGAATCTGCAAGTAGTCTCAGAAAGGACTGAATTTACCTACAACAAACAGCATACAGGCCAAAAACACAAAGGATCAAGACCGTTTCCCACTATACGGGTTGGACTTGGGGCAGAGATCCTTTCGACCCTTGTCCCGTCTTCGCTTCAAAAGTGCTCTTCCACTTGTGGTGCGCATGCGCCTACGGAAGCCATGTGTTCGGGCTAAAGACTTCCTAGACCTATTCCTCTTGGTTTGACAAAGAGCGGCTTTCCCCGCTCTAACCACCAGAACATGCCTCCTACCTGTGCTCACTCCAGTGTTAATATTGAAGCTCAACCCCAGTGAAGAACCTGCAATGCTAAAGTCAAAGTTATCAACTTTCGCTATGTTTTCTACCTGGCACAATTTTTCAGATAAAACAAGTTCAAACAAAAGCCAACCAATAGTTGTTTCTCTCAGACTCGAACTATTATTATAAAAACATTAGCTCAAACTATTCACCTGCATTAGAAAGTCTGAAATACAATCAAAGTTCGCTTTTCATTCCTTGATTATAATGACACTTTCAAAATTAGTCACTGACTTCAAAATTATCCAATTTCAATCTCAGACTTTTGCTACAATATCAAATTCCAAGAATTAATTAACTGAAATTAGTTCACACCAAAGATAAAATCTTTTATTTAACTATCATTACTTCAATGTCTTCCACGTTGTTAATTAATCAAGTTCACAAGTGGCTATCATTGCACCAATGCATCTTTAGGAAGCTACCCAAAGAGCTCAAAGGAAATGCCAATCAACTTCACCATTCTTCCATTATCAGTTGCCTTCCACATATTATGAAACATTAACCAAAGGTTGAATCTTTATAAGAAAACTTCAAAGATTTTCAGTAATTTTTCAAGACTACTATTCTCCTGCTCCAAGTTCTAGTTCAAAACATCATATCAACAAATCATTTCAAAGCACACCAGTAAGCATCATCAGTATGAATTCCCCTAATTCAATGAAATTAGCCATACTAAATCACATCCAAACTCCTTAAGATCAATAAAAAGAACCTTTTTATACATTATCTATATTCAATGAAAAAAAAAAAAAAAAAAAAAAAACCCCACATTGTTATTCAATGTGGAAAAAACAAAAACCCACATCATGGGACAACCCCATTAAGTTGTTTAGGAGGTAACAACAAGTTTACGAGTTTTAGCAGTCTATTTGTCTTCTTGATTTGAACCGATCAGCTATTAAAATTTACCATTCTAGGTAAGAAAGCTGAGTTTACACTATACACACTCGAAAAAAACCCCACATTGGCCGAATTTTGCAGCTAGCATGAGCAGAAAATCTAGTCACATCAAAATTTCTACGAAATTTACCCTATTATAGCCAAAGGCATACTCATTCAATCACAAAATAACTAAATAACCCTAAAGATAAGAAACCAAACAAAATTGACCTGAGAAGGAGGAACTAGATATGCTAGAGAGCGGTGAAGAAGCAGAGACAAAGGAGCAGCGAAGGAAGCCAGGAGCTGTGGATTTGAGAGAGACGGAGGCAGCTGTAGTAGTTCTTGAACCGGCGGCGAGCGACACAGAAGCCGAGTTTGCCGGCCTTTGTCGGACGCCTGTACAGAGCCACGTTCCAATTGCAACAGCAGCCATTGTTTCACCTCTCTCCAAACTTCCCCTCTTTCAGTCTTTCTATCTACAAACCAAGTTTAAGGCTTTGGCGCTTTGCAGCCTTATCGGATAAGCTTAAGCGCCATGGATGCGGGGCTGTTTGGGTATTCGGATGAAAATTTGGACTTTGAACAGTGATCTTTGGATTGGATTTTATTCTTAGGCCCATGATTTATTGGGTTAGCCCAACAACTTTCGTGTTCCAATGAATTATGAGCCCAATAGTATATTTCCGGGACAAAGCCCATGTTATTGAGATCATCCATGTCACGGTTGGTGCGCTGTCTTAGTCCATCACAAATAAAATGTGATAGAAAATGTAATATTTTGTATTACTCAGAAGTATATATTCTCGTTACGTGATTTAATAAGTACTCGATGGTCAAGACAAAGGAAATATTTTGTGAAATTGATGCGTGATCGTAATATTGTCGATCCCTTAAAAAGCTGAAACTCTATTCCATACAATAACATTAACGAGTGGATATCTCTATTCCAAGTAACTCTTTCCTAGCATGTATAAATCTCTCTCGATGAAAATACCAAATGATAACTATTTAAATCTAAAGAAATAATCAATATCAAAAGATTAGTCCACTAGGTGAGAAACTTGTTAAGTATCACTTTACAATATTTTACTTTACGTGTATGTGTAATCAATGTTAAACTGTAGTATAATCTTATTAATTGAAATAAAATAAAATGAAGAAAATGTAGCAAAAAAAAAAAAAGGTGGACCGCCTCCTTTAATTTATGAAAAAATTTGCAATTGAGACTCAAATATATATTTTAGGTGAAGCTCGCCTTGTAACTTTAACTGATATATAGTATAGATTATATAAGCGGGAGGACGAGGGAATCTTCCTTGGCAGCTAGCTAGCCTCTATTGGTACATTAAATCAAGAAAGCACCATCTAAAATTTAATGAAATAAACAGACGTTTACGTAACTGTCCACGGTCCACCAACAAGTTTATCTCACCAAATTAATTCACATCAGTACAATATGATATGCCTAATACAATTTGTTAACAATACACAAAATATTTTAAATAATATACATAATATAAAAAAAAAATATTAATGTCGTTCAGTATTATAAAATTTTCTTATGAATTGTTGATAATTCATAGATCATTATTAATGTGACACAATAATTTGTGGAAATCAAAATCAATCGCATCTAAACAAACCAAAAAAAAAAATGAATATCTCAAGCATTATTGTGAACGTTTGTATTTATTTAACTAATTATAATTTCCTGTATTATTAATATACCAATGACCACGCAACAAATTCATAATTAAGTCTTAAATATCCCTAATAATTCCAATGAAAGGCTAGAGTTAATTAAGTTATCACCCTCAACGTTGCTTTCAATTGAAATTGACTCTTTAATTTTATTATTTTATTTTGGAGGATTGGGAAGTTTTAAACTAGTTAGAAAATATTATTTTCACTAACAACTTAACATCATCTTAGAATTTTAAACATATTTACAAGAAAATATGTGTTTATTCTTCAAATTGATTTTTAGATGTACTAAAAAGAGGTTAAATACCAATTAAAAGACGAAAGAACAATTTCAGTCAAGTTGATTATACTATTAACTTGATAATCACATGATTAAACTTAAAAGTTCGCCTATTAATTTTCTTGATATGAGCTAGTCAACTATAAATAATTCAATGCACACTCACTATGAGTTCTTGCACTATCATCGTCATTTCAACAATAATAAATTCCCCTCAAAAAAATGTTGTCGCCACTGCGCATCGTAGACTTGTCACAGTGGCACAAAACCAAAGATGAAATTGACAATACTCGGTGGTGGTTTCTGTCGAATACCCCAAACTTATCTTTCAAGTTATGATATTATTGTTCGAGAAATATTTTAACTGATGAATTAGCTCAAAATAATTTACAAATTTAGATTTGTTAACATTTGCAAGGTGTAAGTTAGTTAATGTGTATCTCACAATTTACATGGTCCACCAATCTCTATGACAGAATATATAGTGAGAAACCTTCAAGTTTGGAGTTTAAGCTTAAGTTTCGATACTTCCATTATCTTATCAAATTGGGTGTATAGGAACCTTGGAGGTGAAGAAAATTTTCTTTTTGTGACAACTTAAACTATGATATTATTGCATGCACGAACAACTATGTTGGTTTCTGAGTAGTAGATTGTGTCATTGTGGTAAGATATAAGATTGAGCTTTAGCAGCTGTAAGGTGGGAGTTACACATAATGTGGTGAGCTCTTTCTGCGCACTAGTCACTAATCCTTTTAGTTAATGGGTTGTTGAGTCATCGGCCCTGTTTGGTAAATGGTTGTTGGCTGATTAGGTTAAAAGGTATGATTAGTTGATAACATTAGCTGATTGTAGAAAATTGTTTAGTAAAATTAGCTGTTAGCTGATAGCTGTTTAGTATAATTTTTTTCTCAAAACGCTAATTGAAAAGGGTGCTTTAAGTAGCCTTTTAAATTTTAATATTTTGGAGTTACAAAAAAATTATTAACCAAACAACTAATAGTGATCAAATAAGCCAAAATTGGCTGATTATTTACCAAACAAGGTCATCGTGATTTACTCATCCACTATTCTATCAGCTCAGGATATGAGGGCCATGAGGGCGATGAAATTTTGCTTTTTGGGACAAGTTAAGTTACGATATTATTTGAAGCGAAGTGTTACACCAGAGTTTCATAAGTACGTATAGAGTTATAGTATTATTACTAATTTAATGTTGTCATTTATTGTACATAAATTGATGAAGATAATCATGAGTGGTAGTTTAATTTAATGGAAATTAAATACAAGTTGAGTTAGGTTACGTTGCTGTCAATGGTGACATGATATGATTCTTTTACCAATTATAATCAATTACGTCTCTACTTTTTAAGAGCAAAGCCACCAAATTGAATGCAATTCTAAGCAAACTTCGTTAACACCAAATTAGCAGCGGATGAAGTGGGCCCACACCTCCCACTACTCACTTTTTGCTCATCACTTCATTCCAACTTACGGTTGGTCCACTGTTAACCACTCGTCTAAGTTAGCTATTGTATATATTGTGCCTCCAATCCATCATGTCATATATGTAAAGTCTCTTTTGGTGCATTTAAATATAATAAATGACATTGCATTTTCAAATATTTATTTGAAATTGTTGAAAAAAAAGAAAAAAAAATTGTAGTCTTTAATTTTTTAAACTTGTTTGATCTAAATCTCTGATTGGGATATATAAAGTAGCAGTTTAGGAGATTGAAAGAGTGCAGTTGAGCCTCGGGAAGGAAGAAGGTTGGCCCGAGATGCATGAGAGGCCGGGGAATAGTCCTACTTTATAAGGAAATATAGGTTGGGTACTAAACGGAATTGGTATCCTTGCCTATTCGAGTACGTGATGCTAAACTCTAAATTATAGGGTAGTATTGATTAGAGCAAGAATAGGACTAATAATATAGGCAAATGTTCTACCATGTATTTTATTCTCTTATAGTAATAATATTTTTCAATGATTTTCAAAGTTATTGCTTTGTCATTACTATATTTTGAGCCCATCACTAACCTTAATACTAATGGTTTAAGTTAGACTCTCCCTTAGAGGAGACCAGACTTGAAGCATGACCACCTCTACAAGAAATTAAAGATTTAAAGATTAATAATGAGAGAAAGCCTAACTTGTAACAAATATAATAGAGGTTGGTATATATACACAAAAGTTTAATGTGCCTGTTTTATTTTAGGCTTAAACATGAAGTGATCACTACACTTATCAATCATGCAGCTAATTTATATCACTAAACAATAAAATTTTCAACATCTAAACATGTTACTCGATCTCAAACAACAGTTTTTTACCAACCACTTATATTAAGTATCAATAATTCAATTTAAAGATAACTCATGCATTCTTAAATAATTCTTAATTAATTAGTTTTTGACACATTATAATATTATTTTGCTGTAACGATCAATCAGTGTGAACATTTGATGTTAATCATCATGTTATATGTCTGATCATGAATCCAATGTATATCCACATCCAAAGAATGGGGGCGAAATAAAATTGGAAAGAAATTATATATATATATGATGCACACGTTCCAGTTCCATCATCATGTCGTCGTCTGCACTTTACTGTTTAATTTTTCCATTTTCTCATAAAATTCAACTTTTATCTTTACTATATTTGTGCTGCTGGGTGGCAGGAGAAGAGAAAATGGAAAAGATTCACTTGAATTTGAAGTCATATATGCATGCTTAAAAACATGCTGTATAAGGAAAATGGAAATTCTCCCCGAAAAAGAAAGATAAGTAAAGGTATTTGGATGCTAATTTAAGCCGCTCTTTAGTTACTCAAAATTAGATACGTCATACGTGAGCCCATTCAAGTTGGTATTTATTGCCAAGAACCTTGTGGTTCAGTGGCATCAAACCCTTTTTTTTTATACAGGAGGTGGTGGGTTCGAGTCTCAGTGGAGTGCTTCAATAGGTTGAGAAAGTAGTTATGATGAACAGATATGCATTGTAATAGAGTTAGTAGTATTCAAAAAAAAAAAGTTGGTATTTAGATGCTTATTTCCTTATGCTTTTTAAATTTGATTTTTGTGTGTTTCTAAATATATAAATATATATACTAATACTGAACTTGACATGATGAAAAATTGAATTATATTGTAAATAACTTCAAAAGTCCCTTTTTTTTAATACTACATAAAATGAGACGGATGAAATAGTAATTAACTTGAACAATTTATAATTTTAGATATATTTACCACATACTTTTTTAGGTGATAAAAAGAAACTCGCAATCATTACTCAAGGGTGTGCACTGAATATCCCACTCCTGTGTATATATTTACCGAACAATTTTTACACATACGGAAGTTGGTTTTTGGAACTTTTCTAGCTAGGCTAAACCCAAAAATATATTAAAGATAATGAAACAAATATGTATATGGTACTTTCTTGCTACATTAGTGTAAGTTCTCTTTAGTTGGAATGAATATAAATATATAATAATCAAACATTACCGACAAAAAAAATTGTGGGGTCCAAGTGAAATTTATCCTTATACAATCATGGTTAGAAAACAACAAATTTGATGTGTACATAATTAAAAACTAATAAAATACAAAATAATTTTAAAAGAAAAAACAATTGTTGACTACCCTCCTACATAGGTACATTTGTGAGTGAACTTGGCAGGCCAGTAGGCCACATGCATATAGAAAAATGTATAGATAAAATTGCACATAATAATAAAGTTGGACCACAAATTGAATTAAGAAGATACATAGTTTTGGCCAGTGGAACATTATGATTGTATGACATGAATATCATTTTGGTGTGCAGTGGTTCTGCAGCTAAAAGAGACCTCTCTAGTGTCATCCGGTTGCACTTCATATGGGAGGTTGTAGGTTCGAACTCATAAAATGTGAATTACATATATTTTTTTCAATAAAATATGAATATGACAATATTACTTTTCTCATAGTAATGTTCTAAAAACCTGTCAATTAAACAATAACAATGATTTTGATATTCATTCCTAATAGCTAAACCTGTCAATCATTTAATTTGATTATTTATCATTTTATCTTTGTTAATTATTTTTCAAGTGATATACATGAGTGTCTTCAACGAGATGTTTAAAATGATGATTCTATTATATATATTGTGAATGTAATCATGGAGTTGATAGCTTTTCAACATTGGCATATCATAAAGCTCAAAACGTCACCTTCAAATTGTTACAAAGTAACAATTAATGGAATACCATTATATTGTCAACATATTGTTGATTAATTCTACTCAAAACGTCACCTTCAAATTGTTACAAAGTAATAATTAATATTAACAATTAATGGAACACCGTTATATTGTCAACATATTGTTGATTAATTCTACAGTAGTGATCCCTTTATTTCCAATCAAATAAACAAATACATAAATTAATGATGAATGTGAAAGCTAAGGAGATCAACTTGCATGACTTTTATATTCTCTCTTTATCTATTCTAAATCGATGCACATTTCACACTTTATAATCGCATCCACCAATCTAAAGAGCTGGAACAGAACATTGAAAAATACTTAAATTTGAAATTCAAACTTATATATCTTAATTAAAAGATTACTAAGTAGCTAGATATTTGCGTAACATACCTTCACCTTTGTACAATAGGATCACACTTGTGTGAGACCGTCTCACGGATCCTTGTTCGTGAGACGGGTTGGGTCGGGTCAAAGCACCATGCAAATGTCACACTTATATGTGCAAATGTCATACTTATATGCTCAAATATAACACTAATCAAGAATACAATTTTTGTTACTTATAAGAGAAAAAGTAATACATTTTTCATAATAAGTAATATTGACAAGTACCCCTTACTTATAAGGGCAAATATAATACTTTTGAGGAAAAATGTAATACTTTTAAATCGAAATGTAAAAGTATTGTATTTTACCTTAAAAGTATTACATTTATCCTTATAAGTAACAAAAATTTTATTCCTTATTAGTATTACATTTGAGCATATAAGTATGATATTTGTGCATATAAGTGTTACATTTGCATCTTGACCCGACCCGTCTCATAGTGAGACGGTCTCACACAAGTTTTTGCCTGTACAATATACTAAAAAATATCATTTGTATCAAATTTTACATAATTTGTTATTAGTTCATAGACATTAGTTTATACGTATCAACTTGTAACATTAAATAAGATGTCACAAGTTTAATTCTAACACCCATGTACACATATAGGCCAGAATATAGTCATTTTTTAAGGAAACGAGAAGAAGAATATGGTCATTGTTTATTCATATATTGAATTTCAACACTAGTTAAGTCATACGAAATAATATACTCCGTAATATTTTATATAAAGAGCATTATCACCAAACACACTATATCACATGTACATGACAACTGTACACCTTAAACATATATATAAGTATTTAATTTGGTCAGATGTTTTTATTCTCTACAAGGTTGCTTATAGAATTAGGAAATGATAAACCTAAAAGACCCTTTGACTTTGAAGACGACTAGGAAATGAAAGATTTTTATTTGGGAAAGAAACAAAAGAAAAAAGGCCACTGACATGCCCGTGACAAATAAACCGCACATGCCCACCGTGATGATAATGTTATTACCCGCCAGTTTGTAGCCAATTCAAGTATGAAAAGATGAAATATTATAATTTCATTACAAAATTTATAATATAATAATATATATTAATTAATCCTCACACTGTAAATATTCATTAATTTGTACGGAGTAATATTTTTTAAATTTATGCCAAGGGTGTATAAGAGGTGCAGAACTTGATCCAAAAAATATTAATAATAACTTTTAAGTATGAAAATTACATATATTTCACTCATTATTTATTAAAAAAAAAATACAACCCAAATATTGATCACATACATACAAAATTTCCCAACTCATGTCAGGCGCAAGACAGATCGTTCTTTCTACATTTCATGTGAACCCCTCAATCCCACCTATGAACTTCAAGATACAATTTTTAATTAACTTTAATTTTAAATTAGCAAAGAGAAAATATAATAATAATAATAATATTATTAAGTAATCAGATATCATGTATCTCTATTACCATTTCAAATAGGTGATCAGATCACAGTATTGAACCCCGGGTTGCGAGGGCATTGATGTACTTTGGTTTGATTGACTAACTAAACCCCGCCCGGGCCGAGGGTTGTATATATTTTGTTGTGTATATAAATAGTAGTAAAATGAGAGGCAAATTTTCTTGTGCAGTGTCGGCTTTATCTTCAACTTTGTGTACCAAAACATAACCCACTGCACGCACAGAAGGGCAAGTCATGTCAACTTGCGTGTTAATCATTTCAGCGGCGTTCTTGTTTTTGTTGGGAGGCGCGACGGCGGAGGCATATAACGCCACCAGCAGGCATATCATTGCGCGGCGGAGAGCGGCGGCCGGCGGTGGGTGCAACCTGTTTCAGGGGAGATGGGTGGTGGATGCCTCATACCCTCTGTACCAATCCTCAAGCTGCCCCTTCATTGACCCTGAATTCGATTGCATTAAATATGGGCGCCCTGATAAACAGTTCCTCAGATACGCCTGGAAACCTGATTCTTGCAACTTGCCCAGGTACTCAATATTATTCATCCCATCCTCACCTCCCTTAGCTTCTAATTTTAACCCTCCATTCTTGCCCAAACCCATCCCACCTCGGATTTGTTGACCACATAACATATAAACATAAATGTGCAGTCCAACTATCAGCTTAATTAGACTTTTAGTTAAGACTTAACATTCAATTTGAATTGGTATCAAAGTTTGTCTTTTAGACTATGATTGGTCTTTAGTTAAGACTAAACACATCATTCAGCTGAATAATTACTGCACTATGAATTTTATAGTGGCGGAGATAACGAATATTGTACGAGCATAAGACATGATGTCGGTGTATCTAATAATTGAATTGTGAAAGTCTTATAAATGGTATATTTTAATATTGGAGTTGCAGGTTAAGTGAGTTGTCATTATATATATTTTTTGAATAATATACATATTGTAGGTTTGATGGTGCGGATTTGTTGAGGAGATGGAGGGGGAAGAAGATTATGTATGTGGGTGACTCACTGAGTCTCAACATGTGGGAGTCTATGGTTTGCATGATTCACCAATCGGTGCCCAATGCCAAGACCTCCTATTCCAGGACTGGAACACTTTCTTATGTAACCTTCCAGGTTGGTCTTTTTTCCTTTTCTTAAAATTACGAAAAATTACGAGGTATCTGTCTTGATCGGTGTCTTTTACATACGATACAATATTTTTAAATAGTACTGGTATAGTTCTCCCTCTTGTCTTTACAGCACCTAATATTGTCTTTACATATAGGATTGCTTATACAAATGGCACATATACTAATTAGCACGATATATAATATTTTTCCTTTTTCAGTGTATTTTTAAAAAGTTTATTTTACCTTCTAAAAAAAAAAAGAGAGTTTATTTTGCCATATGAGAACTTTTTGTTTTGAATGTTGGGTATGGTTTACTGTTGGCTCATCATTCTTGAAAGACGAGAGAATATTTTTAATATTTTTATTAGTAATTGATAAGACAGAAAATAAAAGAAAATATTGTTACCCCTGAGAGGAATCTCTTAAAAATTACAAACACAAAATTGTTGGGAATTTGCAGTTAAATTAGTTGATAATAATTTATTATTATGTTGTTAGACTGGCAGTATGAAGTGCATAGTGACAGAATGATGCTTTGAGAAAGTCGAGAAAAAGATCTTAGGACGCTAAAGAGATTGGAGAAAGATATAATAAAAAGAAAAAAATTTAATATTCAATTCCAAGTAATTAGTCTTTTTCTCCCTCTGAAAATGTTTTAATTTGATGAGTAATTAAAATTTTAAGTGATGTGATATTTTGAAAATATAGAACCACATCTCATTGGGTACTTGACAATATAATGGTGTGGCAACATGTGTGACAGCCTTGATCCAACCAAAGATTAAAGGACATGAATAATTAATTAGATAATATTATCTTGGTACAACCAATCATTAAAATATGAAGAACATAGATTTGGACATTCCAAAACCAATCAATGCGGTTTTCTTGGTCTACAAAATTTGACTTTTGCCTTAACCAAAAGCATATCATATTTGAAAATCAATTATAGAATATAAGATATTTTAAATTTAAAGTAACACATGTGTGAAATTGTCGATTAGGTCAGATCCGGTCCGGTCAATATGTAAATGTAAGATTTATACTGAAAAATGTAATATTAATCAATAATAAAGTGTTTGTTATTTATAAGGTAAAATGTAATACTTTTACATTTTGATATAAAAGTATTACATTTTTCATCCAAAGTATTACACTTTACCTTATAAGTAATGTTGGCAAATGTTTGAAAATGTGATGCTTATTAGGAAAAATATAATATTTTTAAATCAAAATGTAAAAGTATTACATTTTTCTTAAAAAGTATTACACTTTCTCATATAAATATTAAACACTTTATTCATGATTAGTATTACATTTTCATCTTGACTCGACTTGTCTCACGGACCTTTCCGTGATCCGTGAGACGGTCTCACACAATTTTTTTATTTAATTTGAATTAGTTTTTGTCCCTAATTAATGCTTTAAGCTTATGTAAAGATCTAAAACTCTTGCAATGGAATATTGGATATATTCATATATTTATATGAGTAATATATTGATTTTATAATTTACAATTTAATGAATACATAAATATAGTCCTGCTATTCTAAAATAGGATTTTAAAAAAAAATAGTATCTTGTAATTTCTTAAACTTCAAAATGCTTTAATATAATTACAGATTTTAAATTTATGAACTCCCCACTCGCACAATTTTAAGTTTCTTAAGCTCTCTACTCATAAAATTGTTCATATGCATCATCTGTATGTACATGTTGCAGGACTATGGAGTAACTATATATCTTTACCATTCAACTTACTTGGTGGATATAGTAAAGGAAAATATAGGAAGGGTATTGAAACTGGACTCCATACAACAAGGTGATGGATGGAAAGGAATGGATGTCCTCATCTTCAACACTTGGCACTGGTGGACTCACCAGGGAAAATCTCAGCCGTGAGTTCCTTTCCCCCCACTTTGCATTCATAAATCTTTATACACCCCTATTTGGTGTAATAAGTAGGGTTTTTGTTGCGGCAACTCCAACCAAATTGGTCAGACTATTGACTTTATAACCACAATGTTACAAGTTCAACTCCTAGTGGGAGAGACCTATTATCAAGAGGTTTGAATTAGTCAGCTATGCACAACCTACGCTAGTTTACCTCATTGTAGTCATTTGCTGGTTAGAGTCACAAAACAGGATTTATCTATTGCACACTCACCTATTGACTTGATAACCACAATGTTACAAGTTCGATTCCTAGTGGGAACGGCTTATTAGCAAGAGGTTTGAACTGGTCAGTTATGTGCAACCTGCACTAGTTTACTTCATTGTAGTCATTTGCCGGTTAGAGTCACAAAACATGATTTATCTATTGCACACCCTCAGGTAATGGTTGTGGGTTTCGTTCATCACTCAAAAACTAGAGGTTTTGTTTGGCAGATGGGATTATGTTCAAGATGGCTCTCAAGTAACCAAAGATATGGACCGTTTGGTGGCATTCTACAAAGGCTTAACAACTTGGGGAAGATGGGTTGATCTCAATGTTGATCCATCCAAGACCAAAGTCTTCTTCCAAGGAATTTCTCCCACTCATTACATGTAAGCACTTATCTATTTCAAATAATCAAGAGTTTCACTTGTCAATGGATACTCATGGTTCCTCAAACACAGGGGTAGGGACTGGAGTTCATCGACCAAAAACTGCAACGGCGAGCAGCTGCCACTAGAAGGATCGACGTATCCTGCAGGAGCACCTGCAGCCGCTGTTGTTGTTAGCAAAGTCCTAAGTAGGATCCAGAAACCAGTTTATCTTCTCGATATCACGTTTCTGTCACAGTTAAGGAAAGAAGCCCACCCATCAACTTACAGCGGGGATCATTCAGGTCTGGATTGCAGCCACTGGTGCCTTCCTGGACTCCCCGATACCTGGAACCACCTTTTGTATGCAGCTCTCTAGTTCTGTGAAGATAATCTTCTCCTCACCGTTAACTCTGCGTGTCTGGAGGTTCTGGAAAGCAATCGGGACCTCACAGCAGCCACTGTCAACTCCCTGGCCTCGATCAGCTTATATACAAGAATTAATTCTGTAAGAACAAACAGTTGAAATCATAGTTTCTCGTTAGGTTCTGTTTCCACTCATAGGCATTGGTTGTAAAGTTATTGGACACTGGTTCTGCTGTAAACTCATTGATCATATACCTGTCTAAAATAAAACAATCACATGTTAATTTAAAACTCAAAGTTGATTTTTCTATGAAGTGCAAAGTAAATGGCTGAATATTTCCGAGCACTGCAGTGGATTTAAAAAAAAAAACACTTTGGGGGATAGAAACTCAAAGAGTGCAATTTCTATTTCACCAGAAATGTAACACAAGACAGGATCCAATTTAGGATGTGTACAAGCATCCCGCTACTTTCACCTAGACTCCATACAAAAATTATTGCCACACGCATATGAGATCCCTGCAAATTTCTCGGACAGAATAAGCCACCGTCTCTTAACTGATCAGCATAACCAACTTAGGCCTGGGAAAATTAAAATATAAAACAGCACTTTAAAGATCTCTTTAAGTCTTAGTTGTCTGAGCACATTATCAACGTAGATATTAATATGAAGTGAAAGAAAAGGCCTGAATTCCTCTAACACGATATAAAGTGGGAAAAGAAAAGGACCGAGTTCCTCTAAGACAATATGAAGTGTAAAAAGAAAAGAACCGAATACCTCTAACACAGTTAATAAATGAATCTTCTAGAGTCCAAAGTTAACGAAAAAGAAATTAATTTGATTGCATTATCAACAAACAAGGTATTTGTGCTAATAACTTTTATGTAATATATTAAGGAAACAAAGCACAAACATAAACTCAATATCTGTAAGAAATATTGAAAAAGAAAATAGAAATGAAAGGTGTTGAATTTTATTTTATTTGATTCAGCCATAGTAAATAGGACAGAAGTATAGAACTGACCTTCAAAATGAGAAAGATCAGTAACCAACATAAACAGCTGCATTTACTATATAACAGTCATCATTTTTATCTCCCATCTCTTCAACGTGTACACCACTTGAGCATATTAGTCCACCATCAGCAACTTCAATGTTCGTAATTTTTCCACTTTGTCATCAAACATCATGAAAAGGAACATCAAACAAGTGTTACTTTGGAATTTTAAGAATTGGTTACGTGAACAGATATGTCAACAACCACACAGATGAAATACTAGAGACAGAATCAACATTAGTATTGATTTTTCATTTGCTTTCCATCCATTATAAATTGTCTGTTTCTTATTTAAACGTTTCTTCAATTTTCCCAAGAATGATATTAGAAGGTAGGACTTATGCTAGTACCCATTATTTTTGGGAATTATAGTTGCTTATAAACACCTAGAAAAACAATTTTTTTTCAGATGAAGAGAGCAGCAGGCCATTATAAATATCCAACTACAAAGAAAAACGGAGCATTCATTAGTCCTAGCACTTCCTCTATGAAGCAACATTGTGCTTAGCATTCAGTATCCCTTTGCATTACTGGCTTTTACATCTGATTGTTTTGCTTAGCATTATGTATATGCTTTACTAATTACAGAAGAATTAGATTTAGGTGACTAATGATGTAAAACGAGGTATGATTACAGCATTTACTTACTATGGAAAGACAGACTTGATCTTCTCAATATCTAGCAAGTGTTGGAGAGACCGTGGAACTCCCAGTTTAATCTCAAGCTTCATCTGATCAAAGGTAACACCAGGTACTGATCCTGCTTCAACCACATGAAGTTATGCCCCATTCTTGAATAAAACCAAACTTTAAAGACAATAGTTTCATTCTACAAAGTGCATCAACCTTAATATGCATATCATTAGTCACATTCACTATTCCACTTTAGTCTGAATATACTATTTTGCTAGAAAATGCCACAACTAAAGTACTGATAGTGAATTTTTTGAAGAATTCCTCAGTGGACTTAATTTGTTTGAGGTCTATCCAGAAGTGCAAAACCATAGACTTAAATTCTACACGTGCACAACTCAAATGAATTCAATATGTTTTTGAGGCATTAAATTCAGTCACAACTCGCAATTCCAAAGACAGTGATTCACAATGCTGCTGCAAATATTATGCTTAGCTTATAAACTTGTTTATCCGTTTTATAGCCCATATCCCCCTACAGAAGACAATTTTTCAAGCCAAATTCAGAACTATATATATTGATACATTAGGTTTCCCAACTTACACTAAACTAATCCTAACCTCCCAGAACCCCTACCCAAGAGTCGTTGGATCTCTTAGGGATTTAGATAGGTAGGCATATGTAACTTGTTTCATATTCGAAGTCTTCTAGCACCTATTTATAGGGCTTTTTCTAAATGACAATATAAGACAGTATATTCAAAAATCCTCTCTTTACTTTCGTTCGTAACATAGGAGATAAATTGTGAGTCGCCCAAGCAGCCTCCCCTTCAATCCCTTTCGTTGACTCTGCACACAAGGGATCCATCTCCACACTTCGGCCAACTTGGGGAGCCCAATCTCCAATCTAGAGAACTATATTCTAATACTAATGCAAATTCTAGACACAAACCTTTTTATCTCGGGCTGGAAGGGAAATTTTGATAAAGAATGTTCTTCAATCCATCCCCACTTATGCCATGAGTATATTCTTACTCCCTCTTGATCTCTGCAAAAAGATTGAATTGGCTCTGAATAAATTTTGGTGGAGGGGGCAGCTTGAGGAAGGAAAAGGCATCCATTGGAAGAACTGGGATGATCTTTGCAGACCAAAATCGGTTGGTGGTATGGGATTTCGCAAGATAAGAGACTTCAACATAGCTTTACTGGGAAAACAAGCATGGCGCTTCATCCGCTTTCCGAATTCTTTGGTTTCTAGACTATTCAAAGCCAAATATTTCCCGAAATCAACTTTCAGTGAAGCTAATGTGGGTGGCAGTCCGTCTTTCGTATGGAGAAGTATTATCGAATCCCAATCCTTAATTAATAATAATTGTAGGTGGAGAGTAGGCAATGGATTGTCGATCAATGTCTGGAAGGACCCATGGCTACCCAACAGTGTGTCTCCTTTCGTGTCAACTCCTATGTATGAGGAAATAGCACATGCAACTGTTCACTCCCTAATGGACACTCAGCTCTGTAACTGGGACGTGGAATTGATTAATGATATTTTCATAAAGGAGGACAGTGAAAGGATTCTGAGCATTCCAATCCCTTTTGGCAACCATGCAGATAAAATCATTTGGAGTGCAGAGGAGAAGGGTATTTACTCTGTTAAGAGTGCCTATAGGAAGCTGCGAGGGGAGTTTTTTAATATTCATAATCTTGGCTGGTCTACATTATGGAATCTGCCTATCCCACCAAAGATTAAAATTTTTGCATGGCAAGCCCTATCAAATATTCTTCCAACAGTGGACAATGTGAGGGTTAGAAGAGTTATCATTGATCATGGTTGCTCCCTTTGTCCTGACCAGCAAGAATCAGTGCCTCACCTTTTCTTACACTGTGAGTATGTCAACAATTGTTGGAGAGATTTTGGTGATATTGGGGTTCATGGCAATGAAAACTTTCACGAGTGGATTAGTCGCATTCTATCAACCATGGACACACCCTCCTTGTGCCTCTTTTTTTCTGTAGCTTGGAGCATTTGGAAGGAGAGGAACAATAGAGTATGGAAGGGGATCAAAGCAACTCATGGGAGTATCTTGGAGGAAGCTAAAGGTTTTTTGATGGCCTGGCAAAGCATTCATCAATGCCCAGTGTCAGCTGCCGGCTCTAATGTTACTGCTAAATGGGAGAAGCCTCCCCCAGGGTGGTTGAAATTAAATTCTGATGCAGCCCTTAACTCTTCAACTAGGATTACTACCAGTGGGTGTGTGCTAAGAGACTCTGATGGTAAGTTTGTGGCAGCAAGATCAGTACAAAGACCCGGAATTTTACTTGTCAAGAATGCTGAAGCTGTGGCTCTCAGGGATGCAATCCGATGGGCGAAAGAGAAGGGTGTTACGGCAGTGCAGGTGGAATTTGATTCCCAGTTGGTAGCGCAGGGTCTATTGCAATCAAACGATAATTCTTCATTTGATCTTATTGTGAAAGACATTCATGAAATAGCTAGTACTATCCCTAGTATTAGTTTTAGATTTGTTAAGCGATCTGCGAATTCGGTTGCCCATTTGTTAGCTAGGGACGCCGTGTTCAACGCTGGTTGCAGGGAATGGGATTTCATTCCTCCTCCCTTTGTTCTTGATGTACTTTTGGCTGAGGCCTCGGAGTAATGAATTTGCTTTCTTTTAAAAAAAAAAAAAAAACCTTTTATAGGCTCTATGGTAAGTATAAAAGTTGATTTATGAAGCGCAGTAACAAAAGGCAAAAATCATACTTGTGGTTACTATAAAACGAAATAGTAAGTAAAGGTAAAGGAAGAGCACCTCTCCTGAATGCAGGGATTGAATTAGAAGAAATTGCATCCCTACAAGCCCGCATTGCAGCTGAAGTAATGTCTTGCCTGTTTCATCAACGATTTTAACTTAACTGGGCTCAATCAAACATTCCATTTTGCATTCAAATTTTGCGCGTACACATAAAAATACAATAGATAGAGCAAGAGGAGAGGAGAGATACCCGTGTTGATCATAGCCAACGCCCATTTCAACAAAAAGGAGCTTCATTGAAGAATTGGGCACAGAGGCAGCGGTGGAATGCTCGGCGGCCATAGCAACAAGGTGGCGATGAATTCGAGGTGAAGAGGAAAGGGGATGGGTTTGGTTTGTACTAAAGCTCAGCAGGGGAGCTGAGAGTTGGAGTTTGAGAAGAGAATGAAGAGTTGAGGAAGGTGAGCGGGGGAAGAAGTGCGGTAATTGGGGATTTTTGATTGAGCAAATAGACAACATCCTCACTTTTGCTACTGTCGTCGTGGCCGCCGCCGGTGTCCAATTACCCTTTCTAAGACCTACGTCCTAATACTTTTTTTTTGAATTCTTTACTTTTAAACAATTGATTATAAAAAATTTAATGTTATAATTTAAATCAAACTCGGATTAAAAAAATTGATTAATCTCACAATAATGGTGGTGCTTGTGTTATATCTACAATTAAATTTTCTTTCTTCATCTTTGTAATTGCTTTAAAATTTTTAAAATTTTTAGAATTTCTTTTTTATATTAAAAAAATATGTAGAGAAGCGCTTAACTAGCTCAAAAATATGAATGTAAACTGCATACAAGTTGAGATGGATGCGCTTCAAGTCCTTCATGGTTTACCGTTCCTTAGAATGACTATCGTTGGGCGGAGGCCGGTAAATGCCAAGTCTAGCACCTAGTGACTGGGAGATTCTTGAGTGGAAGCCGATAAAGGTAAAGGCTAAGTTTAACACCCAATGTCTCAAAAATGTGCGGCGGTCTATAAGGAGATAAAGTTGCGTATTTGCTAATAGCTACTCTGTATAATTTTTTTGCGTAGTGGTAAGTGTTGATTGGTGTTGGGAGGTGAGAAATTGTTGAGTGGAGACCAGTAAAGGACTCTTGCGGGATTTTTTTGTCTAGTTTAAGCTTTTCTTTTTTACTTGCTATGGTGGTTATTTCTTTGAATATGGAATGGGTTACCCTTTAAACACTACTAATCATCTCCCTAAATTGTAAACAGTTCTAATAGAGCCTTTAGTAAGAATGAATTGTAATTCCACTCAACCACTTCATTGTCCCTTGTGGATGCTAATATGAATGAATAATTGTTATTTTGCTTTCAAAAAAATATTAATTTATTCTTTGTAAGCTAACTACTAAACAGAGTAGTTATCCCTTTATTAGTTCACTGTTTATTGTACATTATACAACAAAATTCGGTGGCAGAAAGGTATTGTCACCAACTCCATGTGCCAATGATTAGAGTGGAATGGAATACTTAAAAAGGGAGATAGCAAGATTAGGCATATTACGTAAGCACCAGGTTTTGCATGTCATTGGGACCATGGACCATGGTCCATCCATTTTCAGTCTATTCATTAGATAGTATAGCATGGGATAGTGGATAAACTTTTTTCACATAATATATAAATAATCAATAAATCAGAATTACAACTTAGAATGGGTATCTCTCTCTCTCTATCTTTACAATTACAACAAAATGGATCGCAGTAATCAAGCCTGGGTTTGCTAGAGATTAGCAAGCTGTAGATCTGCACAGAGTCCTGTGCTGCTGCTGCTGTTGGTTTTGGCACTGCTCGTGGCACGATCTCGCTTTGTCTCTCAGTTCTTGAAACGCCCTCATCGTTTCCACATCAAAGCCACCCGCAAACTGATCATCAAAGCAACGTGTAACATATTCAGTCAACTAATCGTGCGAGTTCATAAATGGAGTAGGTGTAATAGTTTTAAGGTTACGTTTTTTGTTTTTTTTTTTTACCTGGTGTACTCTAAATGCAAATCTGACACCTTGAACTATTAGCTCTTCTTCCTCTGGACCACCACCAACCATTTCAAGCTCTGCAGAAACCCTCTTCATGTACTTCATGGCTAGTTTAACAGATGCCAGCTTGATCTGCAATAATGGACACACACACCCCCATTGTTCATTACAACAAGAACCTCTGTCATTTCTTAATCAGAACAGTATATATTATTGAAGTTATAAATATCAGCATATGGGGCCCCCTCGTCTCCCACCCCCACCCACCCTCCTGAATATTCCACAGGAAGACTGTATACCCCCACCCACCCTACCGCATATTCCACAGGAAGACTGTAACATAGGACGCCTGTGAATCTTGCGAGGATACACATGGCAGTATGCTAAATGCACACACATGTAAACAGGGTCAATCATCAAGGCTTCTAACCCGAATCCATGGCACATTTACTGTCTTCCATTCCCCAAGTCAATTAAAAAGATATTCCACGAGATTTGGTCAAGATCCCAATCATTATTTAATACGGAGTAGAAAACAATGATAAAGGTTACAGTTCATGGCTAAATATATTTATGCAAAGAGGAAGGTTCTTTCTTCTACCAGTTATTTACTCTGCTCCTTGTAAGACAGGCAAACAATGAAGTTTCAGGTAATTATATCATTAAAATATACAAAAGCTATCTTAGTGTGACAATATTAAAATTTAAATACACAATGTTTTATTAAAAGGTCAACCTGAAGAATCTGATTCTTCTTTTTCTCACTACTAGACGAAACATGAAAAGGAGAGCAGACAACCAAATTGGGTTTAGAGATTTGAGACTTCACATGTGCGCATACAGGGTATGGGGTATATAGTATAATCGGGCAACATATTTTCATACTTTTGTCATCTAGTTACCTCTAATCTTAGTATAATATTTAGTGGACTCTGTCCACGCAGTTTCCATTGCTTTTGCAACACATGTAAAAAAAATTTCACTCGATTAAATAACCATTGGGCATTAACTTTCTTTCAATCCTAGGAGTAAGAGATGTTGTTCAACATTCACCTAACTATTTTAAGTAAATTTGATATCACTCTCCCTAATTATTGTATTTAAAACACCATATATCCAAATTCATTTTCAGATCCGGTTATGAACTCCTAATTACAGGTAAATGCTTCAGATTAAGAATTTTCGTTATCCCATCATCGTTCCTGACTCCTGGTAATTCAATTATACCTACCCCCTGTGCTAAACAAAAGGTTTTAAAAACAGTACTGCAGTGCTTGTAGAGAACTTTATGCCTTCACTTTGTTTACTTGGAAAAGCTCTCAGGAATGTGAAAAAAGTTAGGAAGCAGCAATGTATTTACCTGACTAGCATAACCTGTATCCAGCATCCAATTCATAGGAATTTGAAACAATTTGTATCTCCCGGTAGCAGATTCCCTCATTCTTGACAGATTATAAACACCGTGCTCTAATCTGCCAAATTGACACCAATGAGAATATATTGTTAGAATATAAAGTGCTACATATTTTCTTTAAAGATTCATTCTTTGATAGTTTACAAACAAACAATGGCAATGTGGATGATGATGCAATTGGGAAATCATACTTTTCAAACAAGGCCTGCATTTTTTTAAGAGCTGGACCACAAGGTTGTCTAGGATCATCACGGAACAAAGACGCCTCAGATTCAATCTTCTTTAGATCACAATACCCAAATGCGGCTTCCCTCATAGCATCGGCCTTATGCTCAGGCCAGTCAAAGTGTTTTAACACTGCCCTTTCATCAACCTATAGTTTAAAATTTACCCATTCAGACCATAATACTAAAGAATCCATCTCCGAATAACCCAAAATGCAAAAGATAATTTTTTTCCTACCAGGTAAGAGAGCTCATCATCAAGCCATTTAACAAAAAGCACAACATCCTCAATGTCTGTGAATGCAGCACTCTCGACTTCTTTGATTAAGAATCTAATGAAATCCCCTTGTGTTTCTACATCTGTCTTGATCTGTAATTCAGAAGATTAAAAAAAAAAAAAAAAACAGTGATCAAAAATTAATTGAATGTTCCATCCTATGACCCCCTAAGTTTCTAATGAATGCTAGTTGTGTACTAAATGTAACCAAAATGTTTGGGGTTACTGTCATCCTACTCAGCAATACAGACATGTCCTACTACAATTTAAGCATTTGGATTTCGAATCTAGACGCTGTCTTATCTTGTAAGACCACTACCAAAATTCCAAGAAAATGTGTAGTAGGGTACAGGGTAGCCTATGATGACAGCAAGATGGGTCAGTTTTCATGGACAGAGTGTAAAAATTAAAAAAGCCCAGTGATAAATGCAGTAATTAAGGTAATAATTAAGCGAGCAGAAAACTTACTGCGAGTAAATGCGCAGACCGGTTCTCAATTTCCCCGATCATATCCTTGGCCGTTGCCGTGGTCGGGGCAGGGGCCTCACAAGAGCCTCCGGATTCACGCCGGGAGTCCCTCCGCATAAGGGAATGATAGAATTCCACAACCTCCGGCACCCGTCTTACCTTTGCAGGCACGGGTTTTAAGCCCGTGGGCGGTGGAGGAGGTGGCGGCGGCGCCGCCACGGCTGCCACCTTAGCGGACGGAGGAGCCGGCGGTGGCGGCGGCGGCGGAGGTGCTGGGGGAGCAACTGGTGGTTTTACCTGCGCCATGGGTGGAGGTGGAGGAGGAGGCGGAATGTGAGTGATCTCCGCCATTGCACGGTTTGCGGAATCGGTTAGAGATCCATAGGAAGGAGAAGAGCAAGAAGAACGCAGAGAAGACGAGGAACAGGAAGACAATAAAGACGAAGACGGTCTCGGAGGCGGCTTAGGAACCCGCGGAACTCGGGATCTTAAGCTCATCAAACTCTCCGATGTATCTGTCATTTCCTCGGAGTTAGATCGAGAATGCCTCGGCTTTTCACTGATCTCCATCGCCATTTCCACGGATCCTTCCTCTTTCTTACTCTTCTCACTATCACCCTTAACGTTGTCAATCGTCGGCGAGAAACTCGGTTGAGTCGCGCATTTTCTCAAACACTTGGTGAGCACCGATTTGTGAGTCGTATTAGTCACATCTACAAGTCTCTGAGCTGATGCTAACTCATCATTCGCCTTTTTCAGCTCCAAAATCTCAGCCTCCATGCGTTTTAACTTGTCTTCATAACGGCCATTTTGCTTTACAAGCTCCATGTGTAAAACCTCAACTTCCTGTCTAAGCCTCTCGTTCTCCGCCTCCAAACACTCGACTTTTCTATGTGAGCGTTCCAGTTCCGAATCCCTAACAGAAATCTGGTTCTCCAGAACCGGGACTATGGCCACCGATTCTCTGAGGAGTTTCTGCTCGAGAAGCTCGGTCTTCAACCGGTACTCTCTATCTCGCAACTCTTCGACTAAGCGGAGCAGCTCGGTGACGTCCGGCGGGCGGGGCTGGACCTGGGCGGAGGAACGCGGAAAGTAAACGCCGAAGGAGCGCGAGAAGACTGCGCCCTTCTGCGGTTGCTTGGCGGAGCTCGGAGAAGGAGTATGCGGCTTCGGCGACGCATCTGGCTTCGGCGGTTTGGGGTTCGCCGGCGACTTCTGCAACCCCATTGCCACTTTAACTTTCCCAGCTACCATGGTTGCATGTAATACGAACAACACACCCAACTCAGGGTTAGTTTCACACTTCACTTCACCTCTCTCTCTCTCTCTCTCTCTCTCTCTAGAATGTTAGTCGCTGTCCTCTCAGACTGTAACAATGGAGGTCTCTGGGGGATTTCTGTGAAGAAAAGTGTTTTGAGTTTTGAGTTTTGAGTTTTGAGTTTAGAGAGAGAAAGAGACACGACTCTGTGAGAACACGGATGTCGAGGAACGGTCTTCTTTCTTGGATCCGGTCTGATAAAATTTACTCCCATATTAAATCATCGTATAAAAACCACTCTCCACTTTCCACTCTTTATTTCCAATTTTTATAAGATTTTTTTTTTTGGAAACCATTTTTTATAAGATTTAGTGATTTACTATTGAGTAACAATTAAGACTAATAAATACAATAATCTTACATATATATATAAAGTTAGTGACCGAATGAAGCATAATTTTTGTAGTAAAATATCACAAGTTTTATTTTTATTAATACCATCTCTATCGAATTTGTGACATAATTTTTTCATACAATTTATCTATTTGGTAATTTGCAGACTATTATATAATAATAGTAGAATTTGTGAATGACATTATGATCAGTGGTATGAAATTATTTTTCTAAATGAGAGGTAATGAGTTTAAATTTTAATGGGCAGTATTGACTCTTTATGCTTGTTCAATATGTTGATAAAGTAATTATGAACAGATACTACATTATAACATGAGAAAGTAAATAGTAGAAATGTATAATTTATCCATTAAATAATTTTGGATAGTAACGGTATGCCTCCCTTAGCTTTGTAATAAAAAGAAATGTTAGTGGTAATACCAATAGAAGAGAACAAATGATTTGTATCTTTAGACTGCGAATTTTTTTCGTTTAGTTGAAGCATGTTCCACTTAAGAATGCTTTTTAGTTAAGGATCAGGCAAAAATGCACACCATTATTGTTTTGCTCTCTTTCATCCAAAGAATGTTCTAAATAATATTACAATTACAATTATTAGTTTTAGAAAATCATTTGTGTAATCTTGAAACAAAACTATGATTTAAATTCCAGAAATACACAGACACAAGATCCTATTGTATTTTATTTTGTTTGTTCTTTCCAATTAATTTTTATAATTCTAAAGTATTACATATACATCTAAAGAGTTATAGAATTTTAAAATCATGCATTTTCGTTAGAGATATTATCATTTGACGCGACTTTATAAAATAAGTGTTTTTATACATATTCCAAGCATGAGAAGTCTTCTCAAATTACTAGCAGGTCTATGACTTGGAGCCACACCGATGAACAATTAAGTGATTAAATCAAACTCAACATTGTTATTGAAAGTAATTTTAAATGAGATTTCTTATCCACTAGATTAATGTAATGAGGCGTATTCCTTAATATAAAATAACTTGGTTATAAAAAAAAAAATGAAAGGAAAATGTCACCTAAATTGTTTTGTTTATTTTGTAGGGAAATATGAAATGAGTTGGATACAGAGAACATTACGAGCAATTTTATAAAGTGGAAAAGTACTTCTAACGGTCATCTAACTGATCCGTGAGAAGGCATTTCGTCTCGTGATATTTTGGAAGTTTTCGTGGGGTGCTTGCGAGAGAGGGCATTTGATTTGAAATTTCACTCCTTCACTACATTTGTCCTCTTTTCTTTTCTTTTTCTTTTTTTTTTTATTTTTATTTTAATCTTTTGGTTCAAAAAGAAAGTGTGGTACATTCTTGTTTCAATTTAAAGTAAAATAAATGTCAGTGAAAATTAAAGCAAAAAAATCTTCCAATGAATTGAGAGAGGAAGTTCACTGAATCAATTTGAAATAAAACAACAAAGAGTAGAGATGAAGCTAACAAAACCAAAGAAAGAAAGAGGGTTCTTTTCACCAACTCATCCACATATTTAATGTGAAAAAAATATGTTGATCTCATATGTTAACCAAATAATAAATTAAAACAAAATTGTAAATTGAGATTGACTTTGTACATTGAGACACATTCATAAGAATGTTAATATGAATGGTAATTGACTTTCGAAAAATCATGGTAACCACCAACATTCCTAACAAGTAGCGGCGGATCCACTGTGAGGGTAGCGTAGTGCGGGTAGTGCAGCTGTCCCCACTTTCCCACCATCCCTATATATAGTAGATTTGTGCATGTATATGTATAGTACATGTTTATTATATATATATATATATATATATATATATATATATATATATATATATATATATATTATATATTTTTTTTTTTTTTTATATATATATATATATATATATATATATATATATATATATATATATATATATATATATATATATATATATATATATATATATATATATATATATATATATATATATATATATATATATATATATATATATATATATATATATATATATATATATATATATATATATATATATATATATATATATATATATATATATATATATATATATATATATATATATATATATATATATATATATATATATATTATATATTTTTTTTTTTTTTTATATATATATATATATATATATATATATATATATATATATATATATATATATATATTATAAAGTTTTGATGTGTTTTTATTTTTCTATTCATATCTAACAATATTTATGGTTATGCTTCTAAGTGTTTCGTTTTTATTCAAATTATCTCTTTTGTTTTTATCTTTTGTTCTCACGGGTAAAATTTTTTGGATCTGTCCCCAGCTAACAAGGTATTTGAGAAACTTTGGTGAGTTCTTGATGATATATATGGAATAGATATGAGATAGAAAAATTCATTATATTTTGCAAAAATTGAGTTCTTGTCAAGGAAAATAAATAAATAAACTACCCATGTATGATAGTTGTTTTCCTAACACGCGCAATGGATGGTGGCCAACTTTTTTTTTTTTAGTTCTACTACCCTCACTTTCAAATTCTACTCCATAGTATGACAATTTTATCATATGAGTCCTATAAAAAGTGTCTACATAAAAAATCTATAAAAGAGAATAAAAAATTGGAGTCCAAATAGTATTTTCAACTTTTTTTCCTATTATTTTATCTTTTCCCCACATGGCTCTAAAATCTAACAACAAATTTAATAAGGAAAAAAAAGAAGGAAAAATCACTTCATCAATGGCGATGCTCTTAAAACAATGTGGTCTCATTTTGTATAGCTACCTTGATTACTTTATTTAGTTTTATCCCTTTTTAGAGCGAAATTTATTATTTAAAAATTTAATCTATATTAATTCAACAATCGATATTAGGTTGAAGAATATGATTCAATATTTCGATTCATATGTTAATTGTCAAAATTTAAAGTTAAAGACATATTTAGTATATATATTATTGACTAAAATTATTAGTAGTAGTAATCTGATGACATCTCGGTTACCATTTCAAATGCCTGATTTTAAATTCAAAAATATACTCAGTAATATTTTTGTAGGAAAATATTATATTAAATACCATTTTTGTCGTTTGTGTATATTAAAATATATACACTTTTATTGTTTTAACTAAACTATTGTTTTAAAGTAGCTCATTTAGCATCTACTCTGAGACAACATATATACTAAAGAAGCCAGTCAACAGACGACGTATGTGTATTATATTGATTATTAAGTTTGTCCTTGCACTTAATCACTCCAACTACCATACAAAAATCTTACATTAGTTATTCGTGCACCTATTTAATATATATCAGTATATCACCACGTACACAATACTTTGGTTTGGAAATGATAGCTATATTATTTGTAAAACCACCCTGTATTAAAAAGGACATATATATCACTTGCAAAATACTCGAATTATTATTTTTCTTTTAAAAATAAATAAGTATTCCCTATAAAACTAATGCCATGTATTTTGATTTTATTAATAGTGAAAAAAAAAAAATCTTCGACGACCAATTCTTTGTATCCGGCGGGGGATGAAGGCGGGGAGGGTTGGTTTATTTTATATTTTATTTTATTTAAAATTATTAAAATAAATTAAAACTTTTTTTTTAATAGGTAACCGTCACATTAGCAATAACTAATAGAATAAGTCACTTTTAGTTTAATTTCATGATTTGAATTGTTCAATAACTCAATTATAATATTTTGAGTTGGATGACTCGTGCCAATTGCAGTTTCATGTGTAATTCGATAGCGTATGTTAATAATTTTACTACCACTTATTATTCAAAAACCCACTATTAATTCAACTTCAATATCTCACTTAACTACATTATAACAATTCTATTTACTAATCCATTGGCAGGGCACGTTTTAAAGTCAACCACTTTAACCAGTCTAAAAATCAAAACCAATCCCCTTTTTATAACGAACCAGATGAACTTGCTTAACATGCTTAGCGCGCTCGTTTTAACAGCTCTTAGTAGAAAGTTTAATTTTTTTTTATACTACTAACTCTATTACAATGCAGTATCTGTTCATAGCTACTTTCTCAACCTATTGAAACACAAGAGTCAGTATTACCTCCAGTATCTGTTCATAGCTACTTTCTCAACCTGGCTCGAACCCACCACCTTCCGTATAATGGGAAGGGTTTGATGCCACTAGACTACAAGGTCCTTGGCAAGTAGAAAGTTTAATTTGTCCCTGGATGCCTAAAAAATTGAAGTTGTACATATACTATTCACAGTGGTTTGGTATTATCTTGAATCAAACCTTACATCAAATTAAAGCTCAAAAGCAATAAAAGTTACTGTTTTGGGGGATGACAACTCAAGCGATGAAATAATTGGAATTGGGGTATGTAATGTAGGGCTTGTGAGACAGAATTGGAGAAATGTTTACATTCTTTTTGAGCTTCATAACTTTACAAGCTTTTGCAAGAGGCGAGGCAGGTGAAAGAACATGCAAAGGAGTTATGAGATTATGATCGAAATTCTCATGCCCTCTCATACATCACTTTCAGAGTGAGCCTGGCAATTTGTGACCATTAACAAACTTAGCTTTCTTTCTCTCATTTCTGATCTGTTCTCTTCTGTTCTTTCTCTGCTGATCATTTCATTTGTCTCATTCTATCATCATCATATAAAGTTTAATTGCCCCAATACACTTCATCTAGCCAACTAATTCAAAAAAAAAAAATAATAATAATACTGTTGTTGCTGGTAGTTGAAGGGTTTGATTTTTACTAAGGAATATATATATAGACTACGGATCAAATGAGGACCTATACTTAGGTGAGGATCCTGTGGATTGATCTGATCCTTTGATTTAAATAATTCAAATGGTTGTGATTAATTATATGCAATAGATTTAATTGTTCGCGCTCAGTTTGTTGTGCATTCGTTCTTAGTTTGTTGTGCATTCAGTCTCAGTTTGTTGTGCATTCATATTGTGAATGTTGTGCATCTCGCCCACATTGTTGTGCAGTTCCATTCATAGCCGTTAGATCAGTCCAAATGGATGATCTAGATTAATCCACGGGGTCCTCACTTGATTCGGAACATATATATATATATATATATATATATATATATATATATATATATATAACCTTGGAACTCTTGAGATTAGGGTGCAATTATTTCCTGTGGACTGAGTCTGCACTTTCACCTCATTTACATGACTTTTAGGTTAGAAATGTAGAATGGGTGAGACTTTCCAGATTGGGGATTGGGATGCAATCATTTTATCATATATTCATATATGGTGTATTTACTATTTTCACTTTGGGGTTGGGAGTCATAAATATTTACTGTACCTTGTTCCTTAACAGTAACTTGAAAGAGGTAAAAAACAAAACAAACAACAAAAAGAAATGGGCTGCATGCAGTGGTGAAGTTGATGTGTGAATGATATGATCCCCATTTGTTCCTCTTCTGTTGATATGATTGCCTTTTTGTCCTCAAAATTTATCAATTTTAATACATGTATTATTGAATGACAATAACTAAGATGTTGATTTATGGAAAAGTCTCGCATTCATTATTTAAAAATTATCTTTAAGTAAAATTTATATTATGACTTTAGTTTACCCATGATCATATCACAGTGAAATAAATTAATTTAGGTTGTCAATAATTGAACGGCTCATATCGAAAAAGTCAATTTACAACTTTCATAAAGAGTTGAAAAATAACTAAAGTATGAATTGAATATCGGTAGACATTTAAAAAGTCTAATCGAATACCACCAAATTTTTAAAATCATTAAAAGTCTCTAAAATTTATAAAAATCTTAGATTGAATATGCCCTTATAAGTTCCTCTCTATTACATAATTTATTTTTACCTAAAATGGTGCAAGTTGCAAAAGTTGAGGAAACACAACAAATTAAATAACTTCTTTTTCATGTATAATTTTTTTTTTAAAAAAAAAATGGTTAGTGGTTTCTTTCCCATATCTATTTATAAATATAATAAGATTATAAATTAATTGATTGTCTTTAAAAATAATGTGTATATATAGTTATATAATGTATAAGGTAAAATTCTAATTTTAACCGACTTTCAGTGTATTAAAGATATTATATTTCCTTTGTAAATCTTATCAGGAATGGTGTACCAGAAACATTTGTGTCGTCTTGGATTTTAGTGCAAAAATGTTAAGTTAGGTGTACTTTAGCTAGACTTATTCGTGAATTCATGCACCAAACGATAAGCTAAATCAACCAATCTACGTACTTATTATTATTATTTTTGGTTATAGAATTAATATATTGCACTATATATTTTTAATTCACATTAGAGTTAATTCTAAGAATAGTTCATTTGCTATTATTGACATTTATCAATTTTTATGGATAATTTTTAATTAGACCATAAATAGTTTCTAGACTATTGACTTTTACCAATTTTGATTATTGACTCTCAATTTGACTATAAATAGTCCCTTAAGTATTGATTTTGTTTCAAATTTGGTCTTCCAATTATATTAAATGTTCATTTAATAAATATTAAATTTATGGGTATTCAATTAAATTTAGAACAACATTAATAATCAAAAGACCATTTATGAATTATGATCAAATTGAAAGTTGATGATAAAAATTAGTAAAATTTAATAGTCAATGGATTGTATATGATCCAACTAAATGAAAGTCAATGATAAAAATTGAAAAAATTCTTATAGTTAATGGATCATTCATGAAATTAACTATTTACATAATTACCGAAGTAATTTAAATGTATATACTAATGTATAATAAAAATGTTAATTATTATTGATAAATATAAATAGACAATAATATTTTTGTGTATAATTTTTTAATTAATGAATATACAAAATTTGACATTTGTTACATGCCACGTTAAATGATGCAAATAAGGTGAAGTTGTGATTTTTAAGTTCTTAAGTTGATGTCTAAACACACCCTAAATTTGCAAGTCTGATAGGGCTAGTAATTAACTCTCATTTGAACCTAATCTCACACACATTTCCTCGAGAACCTATTTACCAAGAAAAATTTAAGAACCAATTTCATATGTGCATGTGAAAAAAAAAAAATTAACAGATCTAAAGCAATTTGAAAAAAAAAATGTAATAATATTTTGTTAATTTTATCCAACTTTAAAAGTTTGCCACAACACTATAAGATACCATTTTTAACAACATAAAGTACATTCTTAAATAAACCCTAAACTATAAACCAAAATATTAAATTCTAAACATAAATCCAAATCATAAATACTAAATTATAAACAATAAAAAGTAAACACCTAAACCAAAGCAAAACCTAAACCATACTAAAAAAAAAACTATAAACTCTCATAAAATTTGCGTGTGTGTGTATTATAAAAATGTAATAATATAAAAATGGTTGAAGAGCAAACTTAAGTAGCGTTTATGTCAACATAAACACATAAGGAGACGTATGTAAATATGTCAGCATCTTCTTCCTATCAATTCAAATCTTTGTTTTATTTCGTGGAGATAGAGGACCAGAAAATGAAAATGATTACTTTACTCTGTTTCATTATTTGTTTTTATTCTAATTTTTTTTTAAAGATTTTTCTTTTTGATACTATTGTGATTAGAAAAATATGTCTATCTTACCCATCAACAACGATGCTAATTAAAACATGATATTTGTGTAATATTGAAATAGCTTTTACTAATACCTTATTGTAGTTGGCACTATTAGAAACAAATTATACAATCAGGAATTATAAGTAATATTATTTGAAACCATTTCAGGTTGTAATAGGTAGCACCATTCATGAATGACATGGATTATTTAAAATCATTTCACAGTTCTAATAATATCAAATAAAATTCAATTCATGATTGTACTTATAGTAGTAAAACCATTCTAGATTGTACCGATAGTATTTGAAATCATTATATATTGTACCAGGTAAAATACCTGATTATATTTAAAATTATTGGAAATTTTCATTATTACCAAATACAGTCATATATTATTTAAATATTACATAAATATCACTGCATTTGAGTTGACATTGTTCAAAGTATGATAGAATTTTAATATGAGATGTGTGATTGAGTAGAAGAGACTCATCTATCCTTAACCAAAAGTCAAGGGTTCAATCATTTGACTTGGGGTATAGAACAACTTTAAATCTCCAGACCAAGTTGTCTTACCCAATAGAGGTACCTACAATTCAACGAGGGATCCTGGGCTATACCCAAAAAAAAAAAAAAAAAAGAAAAAAAAAGAAAAAGAGTATTATAGAATTTTAAACTATTTGAATTGAAACAAAATTGTACTTCGCAGACAACTTGGATTGCAACTAACGTTATAAAGATGAACGTGGTACGAGAAGGGAGCATTAAATCCTGTAGGCAGGAAATTTGTGAAAATTTAACACCTTTGTAGCGGTGTCCATGCACCTACTTAATTGAAGTAAACTCTCTATTTGAAATTCGATTTTTTTTTTCATATTTATAAAATAAAATCATAAATTTATGCCGACGGATCTATTCTTCTAGACAAGATTATTGGTGAAATTAAGAATGGGTATTGTGTTCATAATTATTATGTGTGTAACGTTATTATTGTTGTAAGTCCAGTTTGAACATTTATTCCTCTTCTGGAGTAAACATTTGTCTACATTCAGTATTTGTTTTTTTCTGCTTTTCTTTTTTTGCTTTTCAGTCTCATTAGGGGACCCCATATCACATGTTCAATATTATTCTTGATTTTTTTTTCTTTAGATTTTGTATATTATCTTTTCCTAGATTTTATTATAGTGAGAGGAGGCAGATTTACATTTGATTTTTTTAATACGAAATTGTAAAATAGTAAAAACTCCTGTAAAATATAATCTATCCATTCATTTGTTGCCACTTGCCAGCTATGCAGTTGCCTCTTTTTTTTCTTTTTTTTTTCAAATAATTTTTATATATGGTTTTCAAAAAAAAAAAAAATAATTTTTATATATTTTATTCTCGGATATGGGGTAACTTATATAAATTATGTTCATCAACCTTATCGCAGCAATTATGCAATCCAAACAGAAAACAAAAATTTGAATAAAGTAGAAACAAAAAAAAAACAACAAATCATTGATTAAATCGGGGACAAAAGAACATAGCTGTACGACCGTACATTAGTGGTCTGTTTCTCCCTTTTTGGTTCAAAAAGCTTGCTTTTCAAAATTTTATTTTTTCCTTCCTCCAACGATATGTCTATAGCCGGTAAATTCTTGTCACTTTTTTCTACTTTTATTGGTTTATTTGTGTGGTTGTGACTTGTACTGCACCATATGATATTCTAATTTATCATAATTGTTTATCTGCTTTTGTTTTTGTTATATCAGGAGTTATCCTAAACATGTCCTAACTGTATAAGACACCTTTAGACATATATCATACTCAGATTATCACTATTTACACTACACTGGCCCAATTAAGAGGTAAAGTGCTGGTCAGATTTGTTTATGTGATTTTGTTGTTGCCTCTAATCCCCCAACATCATCAATATATGTTTTTAAATCTTAAAGAAATTGGCTATTTATTTATTTGTAAATCGATCTCACTAATCACAAGATTTGAAGCGTTGGTGATTATATAACATGATAAATAGGGTGGGCGATCTGAATGGGAGGCTAATGGGGCTATGGAGTTGAGACAAGTGAGGTGGTGGGCTTACATTGACAAATTCTCCCTCTTTTCATGGGTCCATTCAATTCGCTCGTGAGCCTTTATGTCTCGCCTCTCTCTTGTCAATATCAACATTTTTTGGAAAGCAAAAGCTTACGCCACCCTTTTGGAAATTGCCCTTTTTTTTTTCTTTTTCTTTTTCCAATACACGAAATAAGAAAAACAACTACTAAAATGTTATACAGATCTAGGTCAGATGACCCTTATTGCATAACTCAAAACTTTTTAGCAATTTTCCAAAAATTTTAGATCAAGAATGTGAGTATCGTGAAAAGAGACAAACTAATTTATACGTTGATTCTTTTTGTCCCGCACATCTTACCCGATTGGGCTCAGAGATTGGCCCAACATATTTCAAAAAATCATAGTTGGGCAGGCCTTTCCCTATATATATGATTTGGGCAACTCATATTTCAACTTCATATATTGTATATTTTTTTTTTGGTAAATTCATGAGGTTTTTCTCTGTGGCAGGAGCTGGCCCAGGGAGAATCGTCACAGTAGTTATGTTGTGGACTCAGGTCCACTTTGCAAGGTGGACTTGGGTCCAAAAATGACGTCTTTTTTTTTTTTTTTTACTAAACACATTGGCCTGAAATGTGGAACACAAACTCTACATTTACATACACTATACTCTACCTTCACAATTTGTAAACTCCATATTCACACATTACAGAATTATATGTTTAGTAGTATATTACAACTGTTATGCATTCACACATTCAAAACTCTACATTCACAGGTCATATACTCCATATTCACAACTTGAGAACTCCACATTCACACATTACAGGGCTACAAGTTGCTAGAACTTCTTAACTCTATTACAGATTCACATATGCATAACTCTACATTCACGATTTTTATACTCCATATTCACAATTTGAAGCATCCACATTCACACATTTCTGGCCAACTCTACATTCACACAATCATAAGTCTACATTCACACTTTGAAACATTTACATTAACACATTTTTGGACAACTTTATATTCAGCAATATGTTTATTAATTATTAAAAAAAAATATACAAAACGACGTAGTTTTGGACCCAGGTCCACCTTGCAAGGTGGACCTGGGTCCATAGCATAATTTGCGGAATCGACACTTCCGAAATTCCTCCCCACAAAGAGAGCTCACTTGCCACTTGAGCTACCCCATAGGATTATTACTTCATATATTATATTATATAATTTTGAATCATAAATCTGATAGACTGTTAACTCTTTGGTGATAAAATATATTGTGAAATGTATGTGTCTCAACTGATGGTCTATGATTGCGTGCATTGTTAGACTTTTTTACAATAAATTTATTTAGTGAGCATATAATTTGGATTAAAAGAAGAGTTGAAGAAGAAACAACGTAAAATTAATTATGGACTACAGCAAGCTAAACATGATATGATGTGGTTATTGATGGTGCCCTGGGAATGAAAAAGAATTGAAACTAAAAAGCATTAATGGGGGAGAAAGTGAGAGGCGGAGAAGCGAAGGGGCCGGCGATCAAGCCCTTGGCAATAATCCTATAAGCAGCTTCCGTCAAGTGAATCCCATCCCAGTTCGCAAACGCCGACGGGTTTGCACAAGCTTTTGATCCCACGTGTCCACACCTCGCCGAGTTGTTGAAGTTGTACGGCCCTCCGCCGCCGCAGCAGGCGGTTAAAACCCCATCGTAAAACCCTGCACCAACAAATTACATATTCATTGCATCGAATCAACGTAACTTCCATTAGGCCCTTCAGCATTTTATCTCAATTAAAATTCAACTATATTGGTAGTGCATTGAAATTATATTTTTATATTTCATATGTTATATGCTCGGCAAGAATATACTAGAATTGAATGCATGCATAAACACCATATAACCAGAAGCTTTTACAGCGCGTTAGGTTGGAAAGAAAGAATTAAGGGGGAAAAGAAATTGTAATTTGATGAGAAAAGAATAATGTGGAATAAAGTAGGAATTTGAATTACAGTGTTTGACATGCAAAAATATGAGCACATGTAATTGAAAGGGAATGAGTGATACAATGACTAAAATGTCCTTATGTAATAATAATAATAATAATAATAATAATAATAATAATAATAATAATAATAATAATAATAATAGTAGTAGGATGATTTTTGTTTATTGGCGTTGAATCATTAATTGTGAAAGCAATTTCAATTTGCTTTTGTTCATTAATCCAAATGGAATATGGAATGGTCATTTGCATTTGAAGGGCAAAAATGTCTCACGGTTTTTTTTTGTTCTTTTCTTTTTTTCCACCGAATGTGGAATTGCAATCTTTGGGATGGGGTGTGAATTCTAATTCAACATTTAGAAATAATTGCAATTCTCTCCAACCAAAGAGCGTAATTGTGACTTCCTCTAATAACCTCTAATTAAACTACAACTAAATTACAGTGCGTCAAATAGGCCATTAAAGTTGGACAAGGTAGTTGGAAGATGGTTTAGATGGAGACTAAATATATATAATAATCTCGTTTATTTACGTACCTCAGAAGGAGAAAGCTAGCTAGCTAGCTCATTGAAAGAGATGGTTGACAATGGATCGGAGGTAGGTAATAAGTGACCATAGGGAGGGGCCTCCAAGACGTACAATAATGCCCTAACTTGATTCTTTTTATACCTCATAGGTGATTGTGTAAAGAGTAAATTTTTCGTTCTTATAGCCCCACACTCTAGTCCTATAAGGTGACATTGTATTTCATAGTAAGTTATAAAATGAGTGGGGATTTGGCCCGGGTAGCCATTGGAGGATGTATCATGTGTTACAAAGATTGAAAAATTGACGACTTTCTTAGAGCAGGACGAGAAAAATTTGCAGTCATTATCAAATAGTGTGCAGTAGATAAACAACACCTTGTAACTCTAGCCGATAAAAAATCACAATGAGATAGTCCAACCTAAGTTGCTCATATTTGACAGCTCAAACTATCTAAGACTAATATATAGGTCGCTCCTACTAAAAAGTTAAACTTAAAACTTGAATAAAAGTGATTGAAAAATTAGTGTTTTCCGTCCTAAATGTCATTGTTTATCACAATAGAATTTAAAAAAAAAAATCTTTATCACTATTGTGGCCACTAAATTTTAATCACACTTTTTGAAGGGTTAGTTGAACAAAATGAGTGATTTTCTAACATTATATTTCGTGTACGATGAAAAGAGAGTCATACCATAATGTTTGCGAGAATGAATAAATCTCTTGGCGGCACCATAATAGTCGGCGTAGATTATGTTAGCATGAGGATACTCTTTCCTTAGCTTCCCCAATGCAAGCTGGAGCTGAGAATTGTGATACTTGGAGAAATCATTGTACACTTTCAAACAACCATTTTGGTCGTACGCTGTTTTGTTTGGAGTTCCAAACAGAGTTAGGTACACCGCGGAACACCCAATCGGAAAATTCCCAGGCACAACCAACTCCACGGCTCCTTCCTTTATTAAACCCTATACGTACAGTACAAAAACACCTGTTTTTTTAGGTAATGTAGTGACATTTCTATGGTATTTCACGACATAAAATTAATTTATTTTAAAAAATAGAAGATGAAAGGACAGGATTGTCACGAGAAATATAATAGTGTGTAAAAATTAAAGCTCACTCTTGTTGCTTCAATAATGGCTCCAACTACTAACGGCACTGCTGCTTTAAGCTGTTCTAGGGTTGCACCGACAAAGAAAGGGTAGTTGTAGTCATTTCCTCCGATCTCACCCACCAGAAACAATGATTTCTTGAAATAATTTGCACAATCTGTTCATAAATAATTAAATACATAAATTTGTAACATTTTTCTCCACGCCATCATAAGAACTAAAAGTAATGCATTTTTAAAGGGGATTTGAGTGTTATATAGAAAAATAACATCGATCAAAGTTACATATCAGAATTATATTACCTTTTTGAGTTTTACATATGGTAGACTTGAGATTCTGAAACCACCCTAGTTGAACGCTCAATGAAGTATTGGTCCATAAAATGCTTCCAAGACCTTGGTCATAAAATAATTTGGCGTCCACTGCGGTGGCTCCGGCGACGGCGAAGTTTACTCCATGCTCAAATTTTGCTCCTTCTTTTTGTGCCAAGTAGGGCGGCAGTAATGGCAGTCCATATGCCTCAGCTACATTACATTTTAGCTACCATTAACTAATAACTATTTTGGCACAAATTGTAATACGCATATATGACAACAAAAGAATTGCACATTCAATTCTTTGATTGATCACGAATAGACTAACAGATAGTGTCTCAAATTAAGAATACTACTAATAAGCCGTCCCAGCCTGCCTGGGAACTAAATTATCAAATCAGCAGACTAATTATAGTTATCAGATTAGGAGATTAACTTGGTTGGAGTGTTGCACCAAGAAATGCATATTTTTGATCTTTTATATTGTATAACAAAATGCCATATTATTTAGTGAAGATTGAGAGCAGAAGAGTAGGTACGGTACCGATAAAGTCAACAATTAGGCGTCCATTAGAGCAGCGGCCAGTGGCTTGCTTGAAGAAGGTTTCGCCGTAGGGGAGTTTCCCGATGACGGGGAAGGCGAGGGCGCCGGAGCGGATGAAGTTTCCGGTATCGGCGAGCGAGTCGCCGAAGCTGAAGATTGCATTATAAGGCAAAGGGTTGTTTGAAGCCGCCGCCGCAGCACGAAGAAAACAAACAAAAGCTAAGAACAACAAAACGATATTCATCATCACTGCGTGAAACAACGAAAGCTTCAATTCCCTTTAAAAATGGTGTGTGTCTGTCTGGATTCTTAATTAAACTGGACCGCTAGCTACCTGCCCGCCACTAATTAATACGGAGTACTTTTAGTTACGTTGTACTAAGTTACTAACATATATAACTCATGACCGCCTGGCTCCTAGCCAACCTCATATATCATCATCCTCATATCCATGCAATTTAACATTAATTGATTTGATTGCCAACGAGATTTACAGCTACATACAAGGGCCCCATCCCATAACACTATTCAATTCGTATCTAACTTTTCAAAAGAGTAGTACATGCAAGAACAGTTATTTTGCATGCACTCTTTATAGTTAAAAGACTTTTGGGCCTTAACCTCAACAAAGATTATCAAGTTGGCCTAAGTGTTGATTTGGTAACTACAATATTTCAAGTTCAATTCTTTAGAGTCTTTGAACTACAGAAGTTGTCTGTTAGTCTTTTTAGTTTAAGTCGGTCAATTATAAACAAGTTAAACTGGTTTAAATTATATATTGTGGTCATTTACTACTTAGGGTTATATATAGGGCTTGTTTTACCCAACAGGTACATTCTTATTGCGGTTGCAGGCTTTCCGATAAATAAAAAACTCTATCGTCTTGCTTTTAGTTATGTTGTGCCTAAAAATGAAATATATAGGTCAGATGAAATTTTAGAAGAATCCAGGCCTTTTCTTCATTTTTCAATCACTTGAGATGATCAAAATATCTAGCCATTTATATTTTTAGCAAGAAATATTGGAGGTAGGTATATATATATATATATATATATATATATATATATATATATATATATATTATGTATAGACACGCTCAAAATTGTTACTGTTGATGCTAAGCTTAAACAACTCTCTTAGACGCTGAACTTTTTTGTTAGATAAGCCTGTGATTATTGAGAGATAATGGAGTCCATATACATATAATTATTGTTGAGTTCACTTGTACATTATTTTCAACGAATACGTACTATATATAACTACGTACGATACAGCACTTGCTAGCAAGTAAAGAAGAGCCTTAGCTTTGACGAACGCTATTAAAAATAAATTAAAATCACTTCACAGAAGTGGCGTGGTTGGTATACGTACGTCGTGATTGCAACATCTTAACTTCATCTACTTTTCTTTCTTCTTTTTAACTTTATAAGTTTTTACCGAAAACGTTAGTTTATGTGGGAGGGTCTAAACTCTAAATTGCTTGAAACTCAATTCAGATCTGGATGGATTGAACACATGACCTCCCATTTGGGGGCCACTTCGTACCAATAGACCACAAGCCACAAGGTCATTGGCAATTATGATTATGATTACAGCCCTACATAAAACCTACTCGAATGAACATCTATATAACATATTGTTATATCATAAAAACACATTAATTCAATGCTTCCACACTTGATACACACATTTATTTTACATCTTACAATATTTGTAATCTCTAAAATCTCTCTAGATTTCCAAAATTTCTAAATCCATGCACCAATATCATACATGATAGAGATACAACAATTTTTACAGTTTTACTGACACATTGCCTACCAAACTTGGTTGCAGATCAACCACGGAACAAATTAAAGCATTTTCAAAACAAAAAAAAAAAAAAAACAAAAACAAATTAAAGCTACATATGGGCTAGACAATTTAAAGCCCAATAATTACAAAATGGGCTGCTCACAGCCTCAAACGCCGCAGACTTTGGGCCACAGCTAAGAGTCCGAAAGTTTGGTTTTTGGGCTCCTGAAAATGCATTCGCCATTGATTTGTGGAGTAGTATATGGGCCTTTTAGAAGCCCATCAGCTATCCATCTATAAGCGGCTTCGGTCAGGTGCGATCCATCCCAGCTAATATACGATGAAGGGTTATCGCAAACCGTTGATGATGCGGACCCACAATCTACGAGTCGGTCGTAATTGTATGGGCCCCCACCTCCACAACACGCTACCACTGTATTGTTAAATCCTGCCACATTATTTACACATCACAAGTTATATAACGACCGACCAATGGAATTTTTGTTTAATAAATTCCTAAAAAATTTGTGTAAAGGGAGTTAGAAAGTACCATATTTGCTTGGAGAGTTATATAGTCGCATTGCAGCGTTATAGTAGTCTGCATAAATAATTGTGGTGTCTGGATATTGTTCTCTAAGGCGGTCCAACTCATTCTGAAGTAGTCTGTTGTGATATGCAGAGAAATCGTTCAACCAATTAAGGCAACCAGTTTTGGGATCATATTCACTTGCATTGGTCGTCATGAAGTACGTTAGATAAGATGCCGAACATCCAATTGGGAAGTTTCCCGGAACTATTATTGTTTGCGCCCCATATTCAATTAGTTCCTAAAACCCATTAAAAAAATAATAATGCATTATCATTAAATTTCAACAAAAATAAATTCAAAATTATTGAATTAATCAATCTAGAGTTTTGGAATATGAGTTGTTACGTTGATAGCTGAAGCGATGATTGCAATAATTTTGGGAACAAAAGACACAATCTTTTCTCTAGGATAGCCTTGAAGAAATGCATAATTGTAGTCGTTGCCACCAATCTCCCCCATTAGAACTATTGAGCTTCTTAAATATTGCTTGCATCCTGTTAATCATCATTGGTTCAATTCCATTAAAAACTATTATTTTTATCTTGAAATTTTCTAAGATGCGGATAATATCAAATATAATCAGATTTCTTTTTACGACTGTACCCAATATAACATCTACATCAATTTGATTTCTTTCATTAAAAAGCATTACTATTATTATAACATGCACTATCTTTTGAAAAGAAAAAAATTCTTTAAAAAAAGGTTAATGGAGTAAATAGCAGTGTCACTCGTACGTGTCGTTCGGAAAATTACTTTTGATATATAATTCGTTAATCATACTTAGCTTTTTGACCGGTGTTATTGCTATTGTTTTATTTATTATAATAAATTGAATGCCCAATTGAATGATAAAAGGATAAGATCGTAAGAGTGATGAGTGACAATTCAACAATAAGAAATAAAAAATATTTTAGCTAAAAAATATTTTAAATTAAAAAATCTATATATGACAACTTCCTAATAATAATGTCTGTCACTTTACCATTTTTGGTGGTGCCAATTACTTCCCACCAATTCTTTTAATATTTTTAAAAAAATTCAACTGTTTACTAAATATGGAAGAATATTTTATTCTTTCAAATACTGCATACTGAACCAGTGAGCAAAGTCCATGCAGACAATGAAAGAGTATTCTCACCCTAGCTATCAAAGAATTACAAAAAAATAAATCATATTGTACATAATTGACTGGCAAACCAATAATACCAATATAAATTTTAAAAAATTAAATTTCAGATTTTGTGATTATCAAACTAACTATTGAACTAATTAATTGGGGTTGCCTCCAAAAAATTTTCAAACACTCTCATCAATTAGAGGTAGGAATATTATGTTATTAAAGACGTCGCTGTACTCACCAACCACAACGTCACTCTCATGCTTTCTTCTCAGCTTAGTTTTGGTAACCTTTCATTTCGTAGGAGATTAAGCTGTCTTTTTCTATGTTTATTTTAATTTGTTTTATTTAGAATACAAAGTATTTGAACCTAAAGCACAACAAAACTTAACGACGAATAAAACAAGAATTCTAATCTCTTTGAATGGTTACCTTTCAATAAATACATAAAAACTATTTAATCAATCACATCAACCATTAATCTAACCTATTTAATCTAAAAGTTATCGAAAGCAGTTAGTGCCTAGTATTCCTTTTTAGTTAACATATTACATATTCATTATCTCTCATATAATTCTCCTTTAATTGATGACACAACAGTTCAAATGTCTCAACTATGCTAAGCTTATCTTGTCTTTGCCCAGAAAATGCAAAACCTACTTACCCAGTTACCCCTAACCCCCATACACTACGAATCACAGAATAGTAAAAGGGTAAATTACAGAAACTCAGCAGCTCATTAAGTGAGTGGATCAGTTTCTAGTGTCTGCAATTTTGTATATCTCTCACATTATGATGACTACCCGTCAATGACATAACCTGTTACATAAGAACCAATTAAGTTATCTGTATGTACACTATGCTAAGCTTACCTGGCCTGCCGAAATATATGATAGCAATATTCTTGAGTGGATTAGATTCCTTAGGCTGCATTATTTTTGTTCGGAGAAATTTATTTAATTTGGTGGGTTGGTCCCACGGGGTTGTGTGGTTGGTTTCATTTTGTTATGTTATTATGTTATTTTCAATCTTTTTTGGCATATAGTTGTACGGGTGGGGTTGGTGGTGGATCCAAAGTAGGCCGGTTGGTTGGCAAGAAAATGGTATAAGGAAATTTCCGTGCAAGATACTGCTGCACTTACAATATGACACATACCTTATTAACATTCAATTACCAACTATGATACACCAACACTCTAAAAGGACACTACTTTCTTTTTCATAAACGAAATTTCTTAGAAACTTCCTGAAACCTGTTAAAAAACTGAATACAACAAAACTTTTCAGAAAAATTTTGGACCGTTTCTTAACCGATTTAGAATTTCTTAAAAGAAAAAAAAAAACGATTTAGAAGTGACAATAATAAGAACTGTTAATGATATGAATTAAACTATTATAATAGAGATATGTAATGTTTTTTAAAATTTTAAATCTGTTTTGGTATTTATATTGTATTTATGCCTTTTGTTTCAAGTAAAACCATCCAGAGTGTTTCTTGTCTTCCTTCAATTAGTCCTGTCCATATTTTCTCTCCGGCCTATATCTCTGATCTCTTTATCCATTTCCTTATCTACTCGCCTATTTATTTTAAAGTTTATGAACTTTAGGTTTATGCATGGTGGCATATATACACCTTTTTTGGATAAATAAAATAATTTTTTTTAAAAAAAAAAAAAAAGGAGACACAACTAATTGTATGAATAAACATCAGTAAACAACTTAGAAAAATCAAGTCAAAATTGCAGCAAAAACTATTTTAAATTTGTCAAAGAAAACATTATTTAGGATTTAATTCTTGTACTAGGCTAGATGGTGTGAACTATTATGAATGTTACTGTTGAGTACATATATCATAAATGTGCATTCTAATTTGAGATTAAGTATATGATTCAATCATATGTTTTCATGTGTGGCCTTTTACACATTTATATTTCAAACCTATAACTTTTAACATTGAGTTGACTTTGATATTAAATTGAATCATGCATTTCATTCTAACAAATTAAAAATTTAAATTTATAGTTAAACTGCACATTTATGTTTATATACAGTCCATTAAGGATAGGAGGCCGGGAAACTTACGTGATGGCGTGTCGCAAAAAGATGACATCATCTGCTTAAACCATTCCAACTCAGTTCCCAGCGACGCATTTGTGCAGCGGTTAGTGATTCCTCTCTCCATAAAGAAGGAGATGTCCATCGCCGTCGCCCCCGCCACCGCAAAATTCACTCCCTTCGCAAAACTCCGATCACCGCTACTCTTGCCGCCGAAATACGGTTCCACAAATGGAAGCCCCATGCTCAGAGCTGCATGGCCAGTCAGCATAAATATATTATATCAGATACTACAATGTAACAGAGTTAATTATATTACAAAAAAGTACTTTTAGATAAGAAAATATAAAAATGTTACCAATAAAATCGATGATAAGGCGGCCGTCGGAGTAACGGCCGGTGGGATGATGAAAGAACGTTTCGCCGTAGGGAAGCACCGCCGACATGACGTAGCCATTGGACGACTGAGACATGCGGATAAGGTTTCCGGTGTCGGTGAGGGAATCTCCGAAACTTACGATGGCTTTGTAGCAGCCGGCGACATGTCCGGTCGATACAAACAATACTAAAACTATACAATAAGTAATTGCAGTTCCTAAAGAGAAAGCCATTATTTTTTCTTTTCCTTTTTCTTTTTGTATTATTTATCTTCCAAGTTTTGGGAGATATATGAGAAAAAGAGAATTGCGGCTATAGAGGCGTTTAATTAACTTCCTCTGATGAGTCCTTCAACTATGGCGTGGATTTATAGGGAATTTTCTTCACCAACCTATAGCTGCTACTCACTATGTGTATATAAAATATAATAATTCGTACAACATATCCTAATGTTATTAGAACCATAAAAAGAATGAAATTCAAGAAATATATAAACAATTTTGTTTTCTCAATTATTAACGAGCTAGTATTATTGAGTTTTTAATTCCTCATAATATGACAACTTTGGTCCACTAAATTGTACGTATTGTTTTTTTGAAACAATTGTACGTATTGTTAAAGTACATCATCTTTGTATTACACAAATGAAACATGCATATTAAATAGTTTAATTTTAACCATTAAAATCTGCGTTAATAAGTGAATTGAGAAGCTAAAATTAATTAAACTGTCAAAATTGTCAATTCAGAAAAAGGAGGAATCAAAATTGTCACATCATGTAAACTTTCAGGCATGCATCTTGCATACCTTACACTGATGTGTGTGTGTATATATATATATATATATATATATATTATAATTACAATCATATGAGACAATCAATTTAGGTGAGAAATAAAAATTATTTTGAATCGTGGATTTTGAATTTTTGATGGCTAAGATTAATCTTTTTATTTTTTTCTTTTCGAAAATTATTAATTAGTGGGGGTTTATAAGTAATTTTGACAGCTTTTTATTTTAGTTGATATATATATATATATGATTCATTGGGGGACCAGAGTAAGGGCATCCCAATCTATGATTTTTGGTGTGGTTTTTGGAGATATATAGTAAGCTTATGTGAAAGAGAGATGGAGTGGAGCGAGAGAGGGGGAGAAAACTCTGAGTTGGTTTTTACTCAGAAAAGTGGGTCTCACCATGTGTAAATATGACTTGCATTTGATCGCGTGCGAAGCAACCTTGCATAGTGCCTTGTTGGGCGCGCGCACGACATTAATCTAATTTTTTTTGTTTTGTTTTTCAGATTTGTTTTGCTTTTTTTTTTTTTCCTTTTTCTTTTTCCTTCTTCTCTATGGTACCTCAAAAATCACAAAAAAATCACCATTATTGGGGATACTCTAAGGGCATCCCTAATAGAAGATTTATCATAGTTTTTAAGAAAAAGTTAGATGATGTGGATAAGAGAGTATGAAGAGAGAGGCGTGAGGGTCTCCTGCGAATATAAGATTTTTTTGCAGTTAATGGGCCGCCCCATCACTGAGGAGAAGAGATGCGTCTCACCATGCGTGAGGCGCGTAAGTAAATCATCTTTTTTTTTTTTTTGGTTACAGATTGTGATTTTTTTTCTCTCATTTTATTTTCTCTTTCTTAGTCACACATGTAAAAACAACTCAAAATCCTCACACTATATATTGAGGATGTTGTATGCATTTTCATCCACAATTCAAAAAGAATAATACTTGTGTAATTTCAAGATAAGGTGGGCTCTTCTGTCACGTCATAAGATAAATAGACTATTGTGGAGTAGGGTAATTATTAGTGAAAAGACGCAAATGTTATATATATATATGCATCTTTTATCTTGATTTGTTTTACTGGTTATGATAAAAATGATTTTAGAGCTTTCTTCTTCATGGCTGTCGTATATAGCTACTTGAAGGGGACGATATAGCGTCTTACCAAGCTTGTCCTTTATGTATGACCATTTTCGATCGGTGACAGATTTGAAGTTTTGATTCTTTTTTTTCTTTTTTTTGAAGTTTTGGTTCCTTCCTGGTTGAATCTATGATTCCGCTAGCTAATGGGTGGCCTTGTTTTCTCCATTTCGTCTCCTTTTTGTTTTATTTATTTTGCTTTGTTTTTTTGGGTTCTTTGTTGGGTCCGGAATCTCTTGCACAATGATGGTAGTGACGATGCTGTAATTAACTTGGGAAATGATGACAGAATGGCAGGTTTGGTAAATGGCGATTGGACAAAGGTGTAAATAAGTTTGGTTTAGCATCATTTAGCAAGGCATACAATTTATGGGATGAGGCGCAAATTATATCGGTCCACAATTCATTATGGACCGCGCATCAAAGCGACGTCGTTTTGATTAATGAAAACAAACAGATGAAACGACCTCTGTTCCGCGCCATTCACTTCCAGTTTATATACACTGCAGTTACATTTCAACACAACTGCAGTTACATTTCGATATAACTACAGTTTCATTCGATAATATAAAAACATAAATGTAAAACTGTTATTCAGTAATCAGTATCAGTTCATATACACTGCAGTTACATTTCAACACAACTACAGTTACATTTGATATAACTACAGTTTCATTCGATAATATAAAACACAAATGTGAAATTGTTATTCAGTATCAGTTCATATACACTGCAATTACATTTCAACACAACTACAGTTACATTTCGATATAACTACAATTTCATTCAATAATATAAAAACAAATGTAAGGCAGTATCTTTTGAGATGAACTGTAGTATCAATGACCGCGGTTCACGGTATAACGACTGGGGATGAGGTTAGTCTGATGACTTATTTTATTTTTGATTTAATATTACATTTGTTAATATAAGTATTACATTTTTATATTGACCTGACTTGATCTGACCCGTCTCACGAATATCAACAAGTGTGACCGTTTATTTAATTGAGCAATGCGTTTCATTTAACTAATATACGGAGTATATAATAATTGAGAATAACCATGATCTAGTTTCTTTCATAAAAAATTAAAGCATTGACCATTTAGTGGTTGGTAGTACAGTTTTACAACTATTGTGAATATAAAATGATATATACATTTTTTTGTGTTTAAAGAAGTGGTAACCTTATCGTGTAAAATTAAGTTAATAAATATAAGAGAATATTACATTTTTGTCATCTAATTGGACATGTGGTACAAACTTAACCTCTGAGTTGTACGTGACGAATGACGATCTTTAAATCTTTAAGTTATGTATAGAGTGACAATTTTAGCTTTTGAAGGACAAAATTTGTCACCTTATTATGTGACAAATTGGTGATAAAAATAGTCTTCAAATGACTAAAATTGTCCTTTAATTTCGTGCATAATTTAATGATTAAAGATGATCAGACATAATTTATACTCCGAGTATAAGTGAAAGACTAAAAATAAAATTTTCTCTAAATATATACGCCGGCCGTATTAATTTTCAAGGCTGCTGTGTATTGATACTCCCTAAATTAATCAATAATGATTTTTCTTTCGCCAATTGAAATGATTGTAGAAATGGTCAGTTTCATGATGTTATATTTTAGCAGAAAATTATGATTTATATAAATAAATAAATAAAGTAAAATAAAATAAAATAAAAACACTTGTTTACGTGTCGAGTGTGTCGCTATTTCTCACCAAACACATTCTATTGTCAAATGTAAATGCTGCAAGACAACAAAGAGTTTGGGGCCAATACCAACGAGATTAGATCGGACTGTGTTTCATTAATTATTAGCAAAGTCAAATCATTTATTTGGTCGTTCAATGGCGTTGAACCACCAAAACATTACATCTTGTTTCGTGTTGCACATAACGTATTTACGTAAGGAAATTATTTAATCTATACCACTTGTGTAAAAATTAATGAAGATGATAATATTTCAACATTAATTATTAAAATGTAATCCATATTAACTTATGAAAAGATGTATCATGTTGATCATCAATAATTATATTTAAAATACAACGATATTTGTGTAATATTGAAATGGTTTTTAATATTACTTGATTGTATCTAATGCATAGTATTATAAGTTGTTTTAAGAATATTTAATGCAATTTTGGACTGTAGTGGTACTATTATAATTCTTCCCCATTTTATATTTTCTTGTTGCCCTATTATTTTTTTTGTTCTTATTTTTATATAATTGTACTTTTTATTGTCTTTTATTTAATTGTGATATTTAAGTTACATTGAAATATCAGAAATGTTAAAAACTAATCCAATTTAAATGAATAATATTACATGACATACCTACTCACGCTTTGGCTTCATAACAATTAACAATTCCTCCCCTTGAATATGTTTAGTAATGAGTAAAGCTCAACTCCCCTTAGAAATTTTCTACTCGTTTGAACTAAATTAACTATTGGTAACATAAACTGCTTTACATCATTGTGACCTTTTGTTGGTTATGATGACAATGTAAATTTCACCCATAGTCACATTCAAGTAATAGTTATGGGCTTTTCTTATATATATAATTTTCAATTTTTTAACATACAATAGATATCACTTCATGTATAAACAACAAACAACAGACTTATTTTTAAAAAAATTTAAAAAAAATAATGCACTGGTTTCCGACTTAGAAAACCAGAGATAAAGGTTTCCAAGTCAGAAACCAGTATGTTTCCGGCTTGTGGTGGTGAATGGTGATGAAGTCCTCTAGGCGAAGTAGAAACTCTTTGGTGTGGCAAGTAGATGTCGCGAAGAAGTAGCTCTCTGGGCGAAGAAGAAAGAAGAGGATGAGGAAGTCATTTTTCTGAAAAATGATCTATTTTCCTTTTAACCTATACCATAATTTACCTTTTAAAAATTCACAATTTACATACTATGAACACACAACGTTAACATAGACAATTTATGAGTTTTGACTTACAAACACTTCTAGAAATCCACAATTCCAATACAAAAATTACACAATTTAGAACCAGGGTCAGTGTCTACCTTACAAGGTGGACCTGGTCCATGGTATAACAATTGCCAAACTTGGTTGTGGACTTAGCAGTTGCACTGTTTCAGGCCCATCAACCACAGAACAAACAAAGCTAAATATGTGGGCCACACAATATAAAGCCCAATATTTTAAAATGGACTGCTGACAGCCCCAACGCTAAGAGTCCAAAATTTTGGGTTTTGGGCGCGATAGGATACATGCACCATTGATTTGTGGGCTTGTAAATGGGCCTTTTAGAAGCCCATCAGCAATCCATCGATAAGCGGCTTCTGTCAGGTGCGACCCGTCCCAGTTAATATACGATGAAGGGCTATCACAAACCGTTGATAATTGGGACCCACAATACACATGTGCATTGGAATTGTAAGGGCCCCCACCTCCACAGCATGCTTCCAAAGTATTGTTAAATCCTGATATCATTTACACATCAAAGTTAAATATAAACTTTTTTTTTTTTTATGGCTAATTATCTATTGCAAATATGTATTTAAAGAAATTGTGAGAGTTAGATTGTGAGTATCATTGTTTTCTAAAAAAGAAAAATGGTTGTGCATGAAAGTTAACTGTAGAGAGAGTTTAATTTACCATAATTACTTGGAGATCTATACAATCGCATTGCAGCATTATAGTAGTCTGCATAAATTATTGTGGCATGAGGATGGAGTTCTCTGAGACGGTCCAACTCCTCTTGAAGTAGTTCGTTGTGGTTCTCAGCGAAATCGTTCAACCAATTAATGCAACCAGTTCGGGGATCATATTCGCTTGCATTGGAAGTCATGAAGTACGATAGATAGGATGCCGAACATCCAATTGGTAGGTTGCCTGGAACTATTAGTGTTTGCACTCCATATTTAATCAATTCCTAAAATTCAAAACACAAAATAATGTCACATCATAAATTTGCAACGAGTAAATTCTTGAAATAAATAAATTAATAAATATAGAGTTTTGAAAAATGGATTCTTACATTGATAGTTGAAGCGATGACTGTAATAACTTTGGGAACAAAAGACAGAACCTCTTCTTTGGGATGGCCTTGAAGGAATGCATAATTGTAATCGTTGCCACCAATCTCCCCCATTAGAACTACTGAGCTTTGTAAATACTCCTTGCATCCTGTTTATCATAATTGGTTAAACGTTGTTATTATAATTACTTATGCAATATGATGTAACACATTAAATTTACAAATTGGCTTTAGAGATATATATAGACTGGAAATTAATAATAGGACGGAGCACCGAAACTTACTTGACGGCGTCTGGCAAAAAGATGACAGCATCTGCTTAAACCAATCCAATTCATTTCCCAGAGATACATTTGTGGCACTATTAATAATTCCTCTCTCCATAAAGAATGAGATGTCCATCGCCGTCGCCCCCGCCACCGCAAAATTCACTCCTTCCACAAAACTCCGATCACCATTACTTCCGCCGCCGAAATAAGGTTGCACGAATGGTAGCCCCATGCTCTGAGCTGCATGGCATCCAGTGTATACACTCATGTTGAGCATATAATATATAAACATAAATATATAATCCAATTACAAGCTTATACTTTTAATTGAGATAAAACACATTCTTCAATTTTGTATCAGAATCAACCTCATGCCAAATGTCATGGGTTTGACCAAGAAACTAGGTACACGTGCTGTTTGGAACCCATCAAAAGTAATCAGCTCTCATACGTGAGGAGCGTAATAGACCATCGGGGTGTTAATTCAACTACAAGATTAGACTTTTAGTTGAGATGGAAGATCCTTTAATGCATATACATATTAATTATTACCGAAGAATTATACGGAGTACTTGTAAATGTTACCGATAAAATCGATGATGAGGCGGCCGTCGGAGTAGCGGCCGGTGGGATAACGGAAGAACGTTTCGCCGTAGGGTGGCACCGACGACTTGACGAAGCCATTGGATAATAATTTGGAATTGTGAATAAGGTTTCCGGTGTCGGTGACGGAATCGCCGAAACTTACGATGGCTTTGTAGCAGCCGGCGACATGTCCGGTCGATGCAAACACTATCAAAACTGTACAATAAGTAATTGCAGTTCCTAGAGAGAAACCCATGACTGACATTTTTTTTAATTGTATTAGTTTTCTACTTTACTTCTATGAAATGAACAGTTTTGGGAGATGAGAAAAAGACAGTTACTGCTATAGAGGCTTTTAATGAACTTCCTCTACAGAGTTCATTAACTTTGGCTTGGATTTATGAGGTACTTTCCCACATGGAGACTATGCAATGGTTGTATCATGGACCAGGGTGGTCCATTCAGGGACGGACCCAGGATTACACGGTGAGGGGGGCCGATCAACTGAAGTCGCGGCATACACGACTCTCTAAAATACGCATATAATATATATTAAAATAAATTATTACATTACAAATTTACTAAAATATAGAACGTATCTCTTGCATATCATGGAAATCATCTTCTGTTCACAAATCACAATTATTCACAAGGTTAATATTTTAGTAAGTCAATTAAACATTTAAATATATAATACTAGAAGTCTACAATTACAAAAATATTTTATTTTTTAAACTATTTACAATTTCGTGTGATTTTTTAAAACTAACCAAGCTCAATCTTTCTTAATACAATTCCATGTATGCTTTCAACTTTCTTCTCTATTCTTTTTCGACATATTTATTAATTTATGCAATTATGATTTCAAAATTCAAACAAGTGTTCTCAAAATTCAACAAGTATATATTTACAATACTAATTGTATAATAATAATTTATAAATTCATTCTTCCACAAAATATATAATAATAATACAAATTTACAAAGTAATTATTTAAAGCTACAAGGAAATAAAAAAATTACCAGATTTATTGTTGAAGAATAATAGAAGATTGAAGATGATGAAACTCAGGAGTCAAGAGTTAGTGAAAACTAGGAGTGAGCTAAATTTCTTTAGTCTTCAATTACTCGTGTGTTTTGAGTTCTGGAACAAATGAACAAAGACCATGGACTGATGGACAGACTTATGTTGATAGAGTGGAGCCGTGGAGCAGGTGGAGGCAACAAGTGTTTTTAATATTTGCAAAATAATAATAATAATATAATACAACAAAAGGAAGTGGTTTCAACTTTCAAAAAAACAAAAAGTGCTCCAAAAGCCTCCACTACTCCATATTTCCTGCAATTCTGTGGCATTTTCAAAGCTAATGACTAATGAATTAGCCAATTAGGAAGGGCCGAAGGAGGGAATATGTTTGGGGGGGGCAATTGGCCAAGAAAATATATATACATACACTATAATAGTAATAAAAAAAAATTTGGGGGGCGGGCCAGGCCCCCCTAACTAACAACATAGTTCCGTCCCTGGGTCCATTTTACATTATGAACCAATGCAACTAATATTTGATGTGTCTTCGTTTAAGAAATTATGTGTTTGTAAATAAATTAAAGGAACAAAATTTGTTAACTACAAACACTACATATTATAATGCTTACTGATAGATATCCAGCATAGGCACCCAATCGATACTACCTAGCACGCATTCAGGCGTAACACTCGGACTCGACCATAAGCACTCAGGACGTGACCGGTGGGCTCCTAATTATCCTTCCGTAACTTCCCATTTATTACATAATTATTACTCATATATTATCATCAATTCTCTTAATAACCTCCAACTTAAAACGCATTTAACTACCCATAAAAACCCACTATATCCCATTTATCACTCATAAGCCTCATTGATTACAAATTATTACCTATTTATTATTATTATTATTATTATTATTATTATTATTATCTATTTTGTTACCTTCCCTGCAATTATAAAAGAGGGAGATGAGAGAGTCAGGGGGAGACATTTTCTTTAGACTAGAAAACACAATGAAACATGTACAAATCGCCTACAAAATAGTGAACTTCGGCTTGGCAGCTTAAAAGGCCCGTAATATACCTTTATTTTTATTTATTTATTTACATTATATTAATTCAATCAATTGTGTTGGTCTGCCGAGTCACTATCTAAGGTCCCAAAATCATCACTTACAAATCACAATCGTAGGCGATTCGTAATTTTTCAAACAATCGACAATATAATTGATTATTGATGTAGATGCCTAGATGGTAGATTCGCCCAACCCCTACGCACAATCTGAAAATAGTCACTAACAAAACATAGCCACATAAGAGAAATCAGCAGTAATAGAACATTGTATTATATTATTTTTTTAGTATTATACGAGTGTGAGGTTGGTGCTTACCAAATAAGTGGTCACCCTATCTTGTAAAAATAAGTTAATAAATTTATTATTTATCAAGATTGTTGAGTATTTATAATTAGGTTGTGTTTGACAAATTTAGCTAAAAATGTTGAAAAATGTATTTCAGAGGGTATTTAAGGGTTTATAATGTATTTAATGATCCGTTTGAAAGTTTGGAAAATATTTTTTGAAAAATGATTTTAAAAAATGACTCAGTTTTTGAGAAATATATATATATATATATATATATATATATATATATATATATATATATATATATATATATATATATATATTAATTTGTTTGGTTGAATGTTTGAAAACTATCCTGTGCTGTTTGGCTACAAATTAAGAAATTATAATTTTTTTTTTTTGTGTTGGTGGTGTTGTAGTGTGGTAGTAGTGGTAGTATTGTGGTGGTGATGGTATGGCGTAGTGGTGGTGGCAATGGTAGTGGTGGATAGTGATAGTGGCGGTAATAATAATTTAGAAACTAACTTGAAGAGATATGTGAGATGAGAAAAACGAGAAAATAAATTGAAAAATATCTTATTGGTGGTGGTGGTATGGTTGTTTTGTGTGGTGCTGGTGATTAAAAAATGAACCTTAAAATAATGAAGAGAGTGATGAGAGTAGAGATGAGAAAATAATGAATCCGGGAAATGTATTTTGACTAAAAAACTAGGAAGACATTTTTTGTCAAATTGTGTGTGTGTGTGTGTTTTTTTTTTTTTTTTTAATCATAATGAATAGTTTCATTTGACTTCATTTTCCTTGAATATCCAAACACTGCAAAATTTGAAAATTGCGGGTTTTCAAATGGATCGTAAGTTACAAATAAGTTAAATGAGATAGTTGAGAGTTTGAAAACCTAGATGATCGAAGATGTGACGAGTAGCTATCACATGTCTATATGTCAATGTTTACATGCCCTAAAAACTTTGATTGAAAAGAAGTTTAAGAAAATCACATACTAACTAAAAGAAAATGTTTAACAATTTGTATATAAAATTTTAAGAGTGATTTTATTAGTGATGGTGTAATCAAAATCAATTGATATCACTTTCTAAGATTCGTTAACACAATTATCGATTTATAGAATGTAGATCCAATATTATTATAGATCAAATCAGAATCTATAATTTCTGTACGATTAGACCATATATATGCATAAAGACAGAATGAAAGATAACTATTATTTTTTTTTGGTGAGAAAAATATAACTATTATATTCATACTTGTAATGGACAGACACTCCGATCCATGAAATTTCATTCATTCATTCATTATCAATACACTACACCAACCACATGACATTCAACTCACCACATGTCCTAAACAGTACTGCCTAAGCTTAACACTGCTCATGACGGTTATAAATTAATAACATTAATTGTACAGGATTTTTACGGTCTAAATCCTTCACTTTTTACTCCACAGATTCGAGCTAGGAATATTCAAAAAGTGAATTACATTATTAGTGTGCGGAAGGTAAATTATACAAAATAATGCACTTTTCCTGAATACAATGTATTTTTTAATATATTAAAAAACATTATTTATGTACCAAAAATGTATGTTATTTGATAGAGTAAATTTCACTTGTAGCCATTGACTATCGTGACATTTTCACATTTAATAATATTCTTTCAGTCTCATCAACCGCAGAACAATCAAAGCTATATATGTGGGCCACACAATTTAAAGCCTAATAAATGCAAAATGGGCTGCTGACAGGCCCCAATCGCTAAGAGTCCGAAATTTTTATTTTTGGGCGCGAGAGAATACATTCGCCATTGATTTGTGGGCTAGTATATGGGCCGTTTAGAAGCCCATCAGATATCCATCGATAAGCGGCTTCTGTCAGGTGCGACCCGTCCCAGCTAATATACGATGAAGGGCTATCACAAACCGTTGATAACGGGGACCCACAATTCACATCCGGATCGTAATTGTATGGGCCCCCACCTCCACAGCATGCTTCCAAAGTATTGTTAAATCCTGATATCATTTATACATCAAAGTTAAATACAATTTTTTATGGCTACTTATCTATTGCAATTATGTATTTAAAGAAATTGTGAAAGTTAGATTGTGAATATCATTGTTTTGTAAAAAAGAAAAAATAGTTTTGCATGAAATTTAATAGTTGAGAAAGTTGGATATACCGTAATTGCTTGGAGATGTATACAATTTCATTGCAGCATTATAGTAATCTGCATAAATTATTGTGGTATGAGGATGGAGTTCTCTGAGACGGTCCAACTCCTCTTGAAGTAGTTCATTGTGGTACTCTACGAAATCGTTCAACCAAGTCATGCAACCAGTTTGGGGATCGTATTCACTCGCATTGGAAGTTATGAAGTATGATAGATGGTAAGGTGAACATCCAATTGGTAGGTCGCCCGGAACTATTAGTGTTTGCACTCCATATTTAATTAGCTCCTAAAACTCAAAACTCAAAATAATGTTACATCATGAATTTGCAACGAGTATAATTTTAAATTCTTGGAATAAAAAATATATAGAGTTTTGAAAAATTGACTCTTACATTGACAGCTGAAGCAATGGTTGTAACAACTTTGGGAACAAAAGACAAAACTTCTTCTTTGGAATGGCCTTGACTGAATGCATAATTGTAATCGTTGCCACCAATCTCCCCCATTAGAACTATTGAGCTTTCTAAATACTCCTTGCATCCTATTTATCATAATTGGTTCAACGTTGTTGTTGTTGTTATTATCATTATTATTAAAGCAATATGTATGAATGTTTTTAATAACAAGGTCGTGTCTGTCAATAAAATACTTTTACTAATTGTTAATTATATTATATGTTTTGATTGGTACTATTTTTTTTATTTTATTTATAATAAATTGAGCGATAAATAATAAAAACATTCATTGTGGTCTATTGTTGATTTTTTTTTTTTAATACTGGTACATTGTTGATTAATCACAACATAATTTAAACCTTTAAAAATGTTTTTTTTTTCATACGATATTCAATAATATCATCAATCATTATTCTGAAATTAATTTGGGCTCAATAAATTTTTGCATTATTGTTCTTCGGAGTAACCTATTTAATTTGTTCCTTTGGTCCAGCCAACTTGTATGGTTGGTTTCATTCTGTTAAATTCTTTTCAATCTTTTTTGGCACGTTTTTTGGGTGGGCTTGGTTTAATGTTTGGCACGTTTTTTGGGTGGGGTTGGTTTAATGCTTGTCTATCATATATTAAATTTTTTGTAAGTACGATTTCTATTTGCAGAGTTCTAATTTCCTCACTTTTACATCATGACGTGACAAGATTTGATATGTTATTTTCTTTGTGGGTTTCAAAAAAAGTGTCAACATCAAACTTTTGTGTGAGGGAGTAAAAGTAGGGAGTATAACTTGAGAGTCCAAGTACTATTTTCCTTATTTGTATGCATTCTGACATATATACATCATATATGTGAAAACTAAAATAAATATTCTAGGATACACGTGGACTATAAATGCAATATATATTTTTAATATACTAAAAGTACATTGTTTGTGCACTGAATATACATGTATTTTTAAATAATATATTTCATGTATATAAATAATATACTTTTACTATATTAAAAATGCATGTTTTATTTAGGTGGTCATAAGTTCGAACCTTAGTTATGGGTTTTAGATTCTTTGAGCTGAAATTATTTGAAAAGTATAGAATAAATATTACATGGTAATATTTATTACATGGTAAAGAATCATGAGTATTAAAAAAAAAACTAACATTTATATAAGCTTGTGGAAAGGGTCAAATGGCTATTAGAAATAAGGAAAATGCTTCCATTTTTTTTCAGTCTCTCAATTATGACCCTATCGACTCTCTATCCCTCATATAAGCGCAGTGATGTGTTTTATCTTCGACGATGTTAGGTTTTTGTCTCAACTTGACAGAAAATCCAAAAAACCCATATTATTGGAGGGATAAAGTGAAAATTCACATTTTATTTATTTATTTATTTCACTTTTTATCACTATTGTAAAAATCACACCTTTTGTTGTTTGACGATGGCGAGTTTCCATTAAGGTACCACCTAGTCAGTTGGCCGCCTAGGCTCCTATCTTAGCCAAATCGTTCGCGTCAACTGAGTTAACTTGGTTGACTAAGCTGCGTCAGCTCTGTGCGTGTGTGTGTCTATATATATATATATATATACACACACACACAGAGACACATACATATATACACACACATGCATGTCCTAGTTTCTTTTTAATTTTTTTTTTAATTTTTGGGTCTTCCATTAGACGCTAGGCAGGCCTTTGGCGTCCAACTAGGGCCTTGCGCATTTTGGGTCCTTGCTTTTTATATTGGAACTGCTTTCACAACCTCATTCTTTATTCTCAATCTCCTATCTATTTCAAGATTCTTTAACTCAAAAAGCATTTCAATAACCCTGGTTTGACTTGTTAGAAACCTAGGTCTTGTATAAGTAACTTGAGACTCAGTACAGGGATGACTCGTCTTCCAGCCTTTGAAACACAATATCTTAAAAGTTTTCAATTTTCCTTATTAAACAACAATGGTAATCAAATAAGAACTTTTGAAATACAAGAATATGTTAAATTTCTAATGTTAGTCAAGAATCGTCTATCCTAACAATATCTGAAAATTCTATTATATATATCTATCATCAAACATCATATTTAGTTATAAGGAACATGATACTCAGTTATGAGAAATCTAAAAACTTATGTAACTTTCATAGCCCAGGTTTTTCATTTCGGCCATAAATGAAAGGATATTTAATGATGATAGATATATATAATAGCATTTTCATATATTGCGGCCAGAATATATGATTCTCAACTAAGTTAATGTGGAGTTTACGAAAGATTTTTTAGATACAAAAAATCTCAAATTATTTTGATTTTTGATAAAAACAACCAGAAAAATTTGATATCACTCCTTTCATTCAATAGTTTAAAAAAAAAAAAAAAACTTCAAAAAACATCTCTTATGGCTCAAAGAGTTTAATTGTTTGATCAATTATTTATGTTAATGATTGGACTTTATATTTTATGCCTATATATAATAAGTGTATATTGAAGCTAAGATTTAAAAAATTTAATTGATAGAAAAGAAACAAAATTGGCTCTAGCTCTAGAGATATAGACTGGAAATAATAGGAGCTTAAGAGAAGCTTACTTGAAAAGAAAAAAAAAAGAAGAAAAAAAGAAAAAAAAAAAAGAAAAAAGAGAAGCTTACTTGACGGCGTCTGGCAAATCTGCTTAAACCAATCCAATTCATTTCCCAGTGATACATTTGTGCAGCTATTAATAATTCCTCTCTCCGTCAAGAATGAGATGTCCATCGCCGTCGCCCCCGCCACCGCAAAATTCACTCCTTCCGCAAAACTCCGATCACCATTACTTTCGCCGCCGAAATAAGGTTGCACCAATGGAAGCCCCATGCTCTCAGCTGCATACACATATTAATTATTACCCAACAATTATACTACTTTTCGTTTTTCGATCTCTTCGATCGGAAAATATGTATGTGGATTAAGTAAAAGTTACCGATAAAATCTATGATGAGGCGGCCGTCGGAGTATCGGCCGGTGGGATGGTGAAAGAACGTTTCGCCGTAGGGTAGTACCGACGACTTGACGAAGCTATTGGATAATGATTTGGAATTGTGAAAAAGGTTTCCGGTGTCGGAGAGCGAATCTCCGAAACCTACGATGGACTTGTAGCAGCCGGCAACATCTCCGACCAATGCAAACACTACCAAAACTATATAATAAGTAATTGCAGTTCCTAGAGAGAAACCCATGGCTGACATTTTTTTTTTGTTTTTTGTTTTGTTTTGTTTTTTTTGGAAGATGAGAAAAGGAAATTTATCTTATCTTATCTTACTATATATAAAAGTCACACCTCTTGGCCCCCTAGGAACCGTGTGAGAGCCAAAAACTCCCGGTCAAAAAAAGTCAGCGTATTAGTTTGTATATAATCCAGCTGTAGCCAAGTAAGATATATATAAACAATTTAATGCATATAAGCTGTAGCCAAGTGAGATATTATATATATAAACAATAAATGCTTTGGAACTTGTAGTAAGCTTACTTATCAAAATTCCCAATCTTTACAAATTGATTCCAGTCGAGGAATGTTAACTAATAAATTACTCCGTATTTGTTAATTACTTAAACTAAAATCTTCAAAGCAAAAAATGTTTACAATAACAATATTTCAACAATTGATTCCATGAGTATAATAACATTCATTTATACTTTATAGTATTAACACATGAGTTGACAAAGTAGTAGTAGTTGCATTATTTTAGTTTTTTGAATTTATTTGGTTTCATTTTTCATGCAAGGTTTTAGTTGTTTCTGTTGATTGGACAAGTATATATGTCCAGCTTTGTTTATGTTTTGAATGTACTTCTTCTCTTCATGTTAATGTAGAGATTCTTTCCTTTCTCTATCTATAGTACGTAGTTTCCTTTCTTCTTCTTTTTCCAAAATTCGATTTTCTTTTTTATAAAACACAAATAATGAAAAGATACTTTCATAAGAATATTTTAATCCTTTGCAATAATATTTTACTCTCCTATCAGTTATGGGCTTGGACCAAGTCTAAGTCCAGTCCATATCCATATTCTACTTCCATATTCTCTTCCACCCATTCTAAAAATGTATTTAAAAAGAAGAAAAAAGTAATTTTAACTTGTAATTCCTTTTTTTTTTTTTTTTTTGGTAGAATAAGAGTGACGGAAATGTGAAGTGAATTCCAGAAGTTAATTAGGTCAAGATGATGATTTTAACACGCATACACGATTTGGGGGCCTAGGTAGAAAGAGAAGAAAGTTAGGGGTGCGAAGTGAGAGAAGGCGAAGACTTTAGGGGGCTGGAGTGTAAAGGTTGGAGGGTGTGATTGAATATTTGATCCAAATTGGGATAAGACAAAATGTTTAAGGATTTGGGGTGTAAACATTGGAGAGAAAGGGTTAGAAGTGGGACACTGTAGAAAGTTTAGGGAATATCAAATATGATACAATAATATTGAAATAAGGAGTAGTAGCCACTTAGTCAGTAATAATCCCGTGCAACGGAATGACAAGGTCATACCAAGCTTGTGCGGCCTTATGACTTGGACTTGAGGTTGTGGCTTGTGTGACCATAGTTGGGAGCATCATGGCCTCTCTTGGGTGCATGTGGCTCACACGCCTCGATCAATGAGCAATTAGGCTGGCAAGGTGCACCAACACGCACCACACATTATTGTCGCGAAATTTATGTGGCTCTATGACATTTACGATATAAGATGTACGGAGCAACTTAACTTCTCGAGAAAATTGACAAGCTCAGTAGCTTCTTCCTCCTATAAGTAATGACTCTTCTTAGACTTTTAGGAATAAGCTTCTTCTCATATAAGCCATACCATACAACATCAATCTCTCCTCACCAGCGGATTCGCCCCTACATACATGGCGGTGGTTACATAGCAGATTTGTCCCTTCTTAGACTTAACATAGCCCTTGTCAGACCTTTATCTTAACACATTATTTTTTTTTGTTTGTACTTATTCTACATATTAAAATGGTTTTTTTTTTCTAATTTCCTTTATTTATTTTACAGCGCCCATTACCCGAATTATAATCCAGAAGTCATGTTCTAATAAAACCATCAAAGAGTGGTGGAATTTCGGTTGGCCCAATTTTTAGGAAATCTTGAAATAAAAAATAAATTATTTTTAGGGCTAATAATTAAAACACAAGAACAACAGATCTTAACAGAACGAGACAAACCCAAGAACAACGACTTTTAGCCAATTAAGACAGTTTAATTAGTTTTGGGTCGTAGTCGGTTTTGTTGGAGCACAAGAATGTTGCTAGGCAAGCTGTTGAGCATCCAATTGGGAGGGAGCTGAGCTCTCACGGCAATACGTGCATATTGTGTTAGATTTTTTTAAAAAAAAAAATTAATAATAATAAAACTAATTAATGTAGAATAAGAAATCATTTTTGAAGTCTTGTCTATGTCTCGTACTGTCATGCAAGTTTTCAATTGTCCTGGACCGTGGTTAAAAGTCTAAGTGTGAGTGTAGTGCCAATTATTATTCATGTTTAAATCTTTAATGGAAGAGAATCTTAACCTAAGCCTCTACTTTCCACCACCAGGGCGCCTCTTCCACCAACGGCCACCACACCGCCTTCCCACCGCCGTACCTCACCACCACCACGGCGTTCTTGTCCCTCGCCATCTTCCATCTTGATAATAATTATAATATATATATATATATATATATATATATATATATATATATATATATATATATTAATAATAAAAAATAGGGGTAGGGTAATATAGGTTGATAGCCTTAAGACCCTTGCGTCTCGAGCTCTTAACTTATTTGTCTTTTACTCTTTTTATTGTCTTCTAATAATTGTTGTTGTTTTGTCTCCCTCTGCATTTATTGCAGTGTCTCCTTCTGCATTTATTGCAGTTTATTATTTTCCTTCTCGTTATTTTACGAGGTTCGTTTTTTGGAGTGCTTCAAAGATACATATGGTCCTGACTAGTGTGATAGTCATCCTGATCGAAGTAGAAGACAATGGAATGCCTCTCAAGAACATCAGTTTAATGGGGAGGATACCCATTGATGAACCGGTCAAAAACACAAGGCTGGATATGTACCTTCAGTTGGAAAAAATGTCAATAGACTTCAGTACGAAGAAAAAGACTCAGGGGGTTTGCAAGTTACTCCGTCCAGAGGTCAACATGTACACATTCTGCAAGGCCATCAATCAGCTGACAAAAGTTTTAAGGTCCTATAAGGATCAAAACTCTCTTGTAATACAGTCTGCGAATCTAAATTTTATTAGCTTAGCTAGAAAATTTAGTTCTATGTCAGATTGTATGGAATGGTTTTACATTCCATTGAACCTTGTTGTACTTGTTTCTAATATTTAATGAAGGTTTTTTATTATTATCAAAAAAAAAAAACCTAAGAAAATAAAAAGTAAAACACATAGATCTTGCATTATTGAGATATATCCCACAATTTACCTCTTTTACAATTCTCAAGACAAGAGGTGAAGGGTCCTCAGATTTAGAGTTTATAGCCATATAAGTTTTCAAAATTCCATAGAAAAAATTAAAGTTTGATGTTTCAGAATTGACAAAAAGTATTGTAATAATGGTACGGTTAGATTACTTGAGAAAGCAACAAGATAGATACATTTTTTCAAAGTGTAAAGTAAGAACGAAACTTGGAGTAGAAGGAAAGAAATTGTTGTGTAATATATTCCTTCCCAGCAGGTTAGCATTGTTAGGTTCTAAAGACAAGTCTCAATCTAGGGTGATTCATTTAAAGATAACTCACAAAGGTATAACTTTTTTGTTTTGTTTTGTTTTGTTTTTTGTTTTGTTTTTTTTTTGTTTTTGTTTTTTTTTTTTTTATGGATAATTGGTCCAAATTAAAGAAATGTTGCAGTTGCTTGTTCTGATGAGTGATGAGTGATGAGCATGAAGGATGATTAGTAATAAATTATCAGTCTATATAAATAAGATATAGCAAACCCAACTGCCGCTTAAGACGGTTAGTAAGCGAACAATTGATACAATTGTAAAATCGAATATTAAAATAATAATTCATGCTAAATAAAAATAAAATTTAAATATCTTAAATACAACAACCGAAAACAACTCGTACTGAATTATCAAAGCTCATCTGATCTACATAATGGTAGGTGGTACTATTTCCCCAAACTCCCCAAGTGTTGTGAGTTGTGACATATATTACAAATAAAATACACCTAACACCGTACATATTTGGTGCTTACATAATAGGCGGTGCCTCTATCTTGCAAGATTAAGCTACATAAAGTTATTACTTAAAACAAATTAAAATGCAGAAATTTAAGAAGTGGCTTTGAAGGAACTAGAGATTATATTAAGGTTTTTGTTGGTATAGGCTCCGGTGAGTATACCATGGGCTAACCATTTATAGGCAGCTTCTGTTAAATGCATGCCATCCCAATTAGCATACAAATTTGGGTCAGCACACCCTTTTGTTGGAGGGTACCCACACTGAACAGATGCATTGAAATTGTATGGTCCTCCTGCTCCACAGCATGCTACAAGTGCCCCTTCTTTGAACCCTAATTTGTCCGGGGTGAGGTAAAATTGCATTGCCGCATTGTAATAATCAGCATAGATGATTGTAGCGTGGGGGTGAAGTTCCTGGAGGTGGTTAAGTTCGTTAATCAGAAGGCTGTTGTGGTACTTTGCGAAGTCGTTTAGCCAATTCAGGCAACCAGTTTCGGGATCGTAGTCGGTCTGGTTGGAGCTCATGTATGTTGCTAGGTAAGCTGCTGAGCATCCCTTTGGGAGCTCTCCTGGCACAAGTAGTGTAACGGCTCCTAGGCCAATCAGTTCCTACATTAGAATTAAAGGAAATTAAAGAGATAAAAGCTATATTCTTAAAGGAAAAGTATAAATTAGATTCTAAATCACTAAAGCACAGCCAGTGGATTTGAATTTGAGTTCTCATTATATAAGGTTTTAGATTTATCACAGGATATAACAAATATATTGCGACATAATATACGTGTGCATGTATTATAATTAAATGTCTAACATCTATTATTAGAATCAATTCTTACATGAATAACTGAGCCAATTTTGGAGACAACTTTTGAGACGTATGATTTAATAAAATCGGTTGGTATTCCTCCAAGGAATGCATGGTTGTAATCATTTCCTCCAATTTCACCCACTACTACTAATGAGCTTTTAAGAAATTCATTGCATTCTGCACGTCCAAATCAACAATATAATGGAGTCAAATATATTAAAAAATTTAACAAATGTTTAATATTCATGTACAGTAATCAAGGATAATAGGACTCGGAATAACTGATATCAACTTAATAAATAATGTATTTTGTCTAAATTATATATATATATATATATATATATATATATATATATATATATATATATATATATATATGCTCAACACCGCCAGGTATATTATCCAACTACACGTACAAAAACTTTTTCTAAAGCATTAAGTGGCTTAAAATGGACGCGATTAAGCATTCCCTTTTCAAAAGATGGAATTTAAAAAGTAATTTGAGTAAGCAAAGGTGGTGGAATATATAACAAGAAATACAAAAAAGAAAAAAAAAATCAAATAAAAAAAGTAAAAGAAAATTACCTGATGAGGAGTGGCAAATGGTTGGTAACATTTCCTTGAACCAATTCAATTGGCAGTCCAAGGAGATATTAGGGGTGAGATGGACTCCAATTTTCTTAAAAAATTCGTCGTCCAAAGCCGTAGCACCGGCGACGGCGAAATTCACACCTTGACCAAAATTCCGGCGGCCACTTTCATTTTTCTCCTCCCCGACATACGGCGGAAGAAACGGAAGCCCCAAACTATCGGCTACAACAAAAATGCCGTTACGTACGTTATCAACTAATTAAACTGTCATCAACAGAATAAAATAAAGCAATAAAAAAAAACGCGTTTAGTTCATTGCTTACGTACCGATGAAGTCGATGACGACACGGCCGTCGGAAAATCGGCCGGTGGGGGTGTGGAAGAAGGTTTCTCCGTAAGGTGGGAGGGCAAAGTGCGGTGGCCGGTTGGTTTCCGGTGATAGATGAAGGAGGTTTCCGGTGTCGGCTAACGAATCCCCGAAGCTAAAGAGGGATGTGTAGGGGGCGGCGGCGGCGGTATTTTCCGGTGATGTTCGTAACAAGAGAAATAAGAATGATAGTAACATTGTAACAATAAACACAGAAGAAGCCATGACAGGGTTTAGTGAAGTAGTACATACTTTAGGTCCAACGACTATATATAATTTTCACAAATCCGTTCTTAGCACTAATTGGTGCGTCACAGAAATGTTATATGTCGTTTGATATCCAACTTTTTTTTTTTAATTACAAAAAAATTATTCTATTTTAATCAGAACAATAAAAGAATTATTAATGCTAAAATAAATGGTAGAAGGTGCTACGAAATAATTTATAGACCAAATTCACATCTCAAATGAATAATTTAACTCTTAAGAGTTATATAAATAGTGTCTTATAACTCCATGGAAATCTTCCTTCCAAAACCATGGAAATCTCTGAAGGCCTGAAGACTTGCTAATATTTACTGTGGATCAAATATTTATCATTATGCCAAAAGTCACAGTTAGTAGCGAAAACACAATTTTATTGACTTGCTAATACTAATGGTCAGGATCGAGTGTTTAACACTATACTAAAAGTTATAATTAGTAGCGAACACGCAACGTTATTCTTTATTGGATGATAAGGAAAACTCACAACTACTGCCCGATGGTGCATGTTCATAGGGTAAACCCCACTTTTGTGATCTTAGCTAGCAAATGATCACAATGAGATAAATCAGCCTAGGTTTCCCATAGCTTACTAGCTCAAATTAACCAAGAAGGCCAAGTTGAACTTAGAGCTTCCATACATACCAATGGATTTTTTGAGGTTTTTAGAACAGTACGAAAACAAAGCTTGATTTTTCAACTGATGTAGACCATGTTTTTTGCTAGTTTTTTCTCCTGCAAAAGATAAATTTTTGTGGGATCCACGATTTGAGAAAGGAAAACAAAAGGCTTTGGCAGATACCGCGTGCCGGTGACAACATGCATAGTACTTGCAAGGGTTTTTTTTTTTTTTTTTAAATTTTTTTTCTTTTTCTTCCTTTTTTGTTCTCCCTCCTCTGTTTCTTAGTGGCACCTCAAAAACCACAAAAAATTTACTATGTAAATTATCACATCATTAATATTATTTTATAAATTATAAGAGAGTGATATGTTATTGATAAAATAACTTATAATTGGACAAAAGATTGAGCCTAGCAATTAATATTAGAGTAGACATCTACATATATAATATTGTCTACTCTCTAAATACTAAAAGTCGTCATCTACATAAATAGTATATTGTCCACTCTCCAAAGACTTACGTATTTTGCTTAATTCATATTTCATTTCATTGCTAAAAGTAAAAAAGGAATCTCTTCAAAGCAAGAGCTTCCCACTCTAGCCGGGCTTCAATTAACATATTTATTGCTTTAGGGGTACGTTGAGTGTTACGTATAACCACAAATCAAAACATACAAGTTACAAATGTACGCTCCAAATTTTACTAATCCCACATAAGATGACGACAACTTTCGTGCAGTTTAGCATTGTCTTACGCAATGAAATGTTACATATGCAACTACGCTTTTCTAACAAGGCAAAGCCTTAAAAAAAAAACAAAATTATAAAGTTTTTCTCCTTATAATAAATGACTCTGTTTTAGAGAACTATTCCACTTGGTGACAAAATTTTTGACTTATTCATAGTATAGACATTTTCACTAACAAGCCTTTTAAAAATGTTACTCCTTATTTTAAAAGTCATATTATAATTGACTATTTATCAAATGAAATGTCTCTTAATCAATTATTTATCAAATTAAAATGTACCACATAAAATTGGATTTTATAAATAATTTGTCAGTTTCTCTTAATAATTTGTACCTGTACTAATATGATAAGAAGTGAAGTTCAATGCATTATAGAGTATTTGTAGCATGTATATATACAGAGGAAAGCCTAACAATTACCTGCTGAAATATACAAATAGAAAGAGCTATTCTACAGGTAACTACTTAGAGAATCAGTAAACAATAATACAGAGTCAACAACAATTATTACTTCCCAATAAATATCACGATAGATTTTTCTTTTCTCTCAAAAGGTTGAGTCCCCAACTCTAAGGACTCTCACACTAAACAAGTAAACATCACGATTTGGTATTAAATTGTGATTTGTTCTTCTTAAAGCAAACAGAAAAGGGTGAAGAGCTAAACATTTCTTTACGAAAATTGTTACAGGAAAAGTAAACGTGTTTCTTCTTCTATTGAGCAGTCTTACTCTTACTGTCTTGGTATATCCCCTGTTTTCTGTTAAAATCCTACTAGAGTCTCATCCACTTTTCATCCCATTCTATTCACTAAATCATGCTTTTTATCAATGAAAATATGATTATTCATCCTCCATTTAGTAAGCCCTTTAACTTAATAACGCCAATGAGGGATGATAGACGGTGAAAAATACGGGAAAAAAAAACATTTTTCTTTCTTTTATCTGTGTGGGCAACATGATTCTTGCATTCATCTAGCATTTTGCATACTTTTTTTTTTGGTAAAAAACCTGGATCTTTCTTCGTCCGTTTAACAGTCTGGGTCCACCCGACGTTCATTCCAGGAGGCATAGAAGCTGACTCAGGGAGAATCGTCATTTGTAAGAAACGAACTCGGATTTCTGAGGGCCTCATTGCTGCTACCATGGAGACTTGATAGAAGAAGTTAAATGTGAGGTGTGTCTCAACTGATCATCACAGACCTAAATGCTAAAGGCCCAAAATCTTATTCAAGTTTCTATAAGCACAATCACTTTGTCAACTTAACATCTCTCAAGAAGCCATGTATTTTCTTTGCTAGATTTACTCGAGGAATTGTTGTAGATTATGAAGAGGCCATGCACTCAAGACCTAAGATGAACATATGTTCTCAATCTACACCGTAATTACAAGTTTAAAGTGAAATGAAAGATTCTCATTTTGATCAAGTCTAGCGTAAACCTATGGCCATGATTTACTACATCATTATATTCTTCAAGCTCAAGATGTTGCTTTGCTTTTGGGACTTATTTTCATTAAGTTTTAATGCTTATTTTGGTGTATTTTGGGCCTATAGGTCGCACAATTCGAAGGCCAAGGTTATTAGTTTTAGAGGCCATAAAGGCCTACCCAAGACTTATTAGTGACATGACAAATCCGCTTAGTTTAGTCCTATTACATCCTTTGTATTCTTCATTGTTATTCAATATTAGTATTTTCACCCGTGCGTTGTACGAAATGAATTTATTATAATATTTGGATCGATATATAATTATATAAATTATAACAACGAATATTATATATAGTGCAATTGATAAAATGAATTGGATCAATTATGTTTTTTGATGTTATCCTTGCTTAAATTTCAAGAAAATAGCACGGAGGATGATTTAGTTATAAATTATCAGTGTATATAAATAAGATATAGCAAACCCAACCGCTTAAGACAGTTGGTAAGCGAATAATTAATGTAATTGTAAAGTCAAACATTAAAAAATAATTCATGCCAAATAAAATTAAAATTAAATATCTTAAATACAACAACTCGTACAGAATTATATATTTTCAGTGAGATTCGAGCTTTAAATCTAATTTATCAAAGCTCATCTACTGAATGGTAGGTGGTACTATTTCCCCCAATTCAAGTGTTGTGAGTCGTGACATATATTATATTACAAATAACATACACCTAACACCATACATAATAGGTGCTTACATAATAGGCGGTGCCTGTATCTTGTAAGACTAAGCATACATAAATTTATTACATAACAAATTAAAATGCAGAAATTAAATTTAAGAAGTGGCTTTGAAGGAAGTAGAAATTGTATTAAGGTTTTTGTCGGTATAGGCTCCGGTGAGTATACTATGGGCTAACCATTTATAGGCAGCTTCTGTTAAATGGCCGCCATCCCAATTAGCATGCAAATTTGGGTTAGCACACGATTTTGTTGGAGGGTACCCGCATTTAAAAGATTCATTGAAATTGTATGGTCCTCCTGCTCCACAGCATGCTACAAGTGCCCCTTCTTTGAATCCTAATTTGTCTGGGGTGAGGTAAAATTGCATTGCCGCGTTGTAATAATCAGCATAGATGATTGTAGCGTGGGGGTGAAGTTCCTGGAGGCGATTAAGTTCGTTAATCAAAAGGCTGTTGTGGTATTTTGCAAAGTTGTTTAGCCAATTCAGACATCCAGTTTCAAAATCGTAGTCATTCTGGTTGGAGCTCATGAATTTTGCTAGATAAGCTGCTGAGCATCCCTTTGGTATCTCTCCTGCCACAAGTACTGTAACGGCTCCTAGGCCAATCAGTTCCTACATTAGAATTAAAGGAAATTAAAGAGTTAAAAGCTAGATTCTTAAAGGAAAAGTACAAATTAGATTCACAGCCAGTGGATTTGAATTTGAGTTCTCATTATATAAGGTTTTAGATTTATCACATGATATTAAATATATTGGGTATTAACTCTAACAATATATATTGCGACATAATATACGTGCAAGTAGTATAATTAAACGTCCAACATTTATTATTAAAAACAAATCTTACATCGACAATTGAGCCAATTTTAGAGATGACTTTTGGAACGTATGAGTTAATAACATCAGTTGATATTTCTACTTGGAATGCGTAGTTGTAATCATCTCCTCCAATTTCACCCACTACTACTAATGAGCTTTTAAGAAATTCCTTGCATTCTGCATACATGCCCAAATCAACAATAATAATCGAGTCAACCATATTAGAAAATTTAACAAATGTTTAATATACATGTACAATAATCAAGGATACCGCCTGGATCGGAATAACTGATATCAAATTAATAAATGTATTTTACCTATATATATATATATATATATGATCAAATGGGAATAAAGAAATAAGAACCAATTTCAGACTTACATTTAGAAAAATCAAATAGATGAAATCAAATTCAAAAAAATATAATAAAATTTTTGTAATTATTACAAATTTTACTATGCAATCTTGAACACTAAAATCTGTATACACTCAAATAAAAGAAAATTACCTGATGAGGAGTGGCAAATGGTTGGTAACATTTCCTTGAACCAATTCAATTGGCAGTACAAGGAGACATTAGGGGTGAAATGATCGATTCCAATTTCCTCAAAAAATGCATCGTCCAAAGCCGTAGCACCGGCGACGGCGAAATTCACACCTTGACTAAAATTCCGGCGGCCACTTTCATTTTTCTCCTCCCCGATGTACGGCGGAAGAAACGGAAGCCCCAAACTTTCGGCTGCAACACAAATAGTTACATATGTTATCAACTAAACTGTCACCGACAAAATAAAAAGTAATAATAATAAAAAATGTGTTGGGATCTAGTGGCATCCGGTTGCACCCCATGTGAAAGGGGTGAGTTCGAGCCTCAATGGAGGCGCGGCTGTCTCTGTGTGTTTCAGTATATTGAAAAAGTAATTTATGAATAGATACTACATTGTAACAGAGTCAGTAATACTCAAAAGAAAAAAAAAACGCATTTACGTACCGATGAAGTCGATGACGAGACGGCCATCGGAAAATCGGCCGGTGGGGGTATGGAAGAAGGTTTCTCCGTAAGGTGGGAGGGCAAAGTGGGGAGGCGGGTTTGTTTCCGGTAAGATATGAAGGAGGTTGCCGGTGTCGGCTAACGAATCCCCGAAGCTAAAGAGGGATGTGTACGGAGCGGCGGCGGCGGCGGCATTTTCCGGTGATGTTAGTAAGAAGAATGATAGTAACATGGTAACAACAAAGCTAGAAGAAGCCATGACAGGGTTTAGTGAAGTAGTACACATACTTAAGGTCCAACGACTATATATATAATTTTCACTGGCCTACTAATTAGATCAATGTTTTTAGTCTTTTTAACTTCGAGCTTATAGTTTTTTAACTTTCAACTACTTTTCATCTTTCAGCTACCTTTTTATTTAGGTTTGTAAACCATAACCTATGTGAAGTGATTCGTAAGTGGTAACACACTATGTGGTTACGTTCAATAATTAAATATTGCTAATGGGTTGAGGCGGGCTTAGAAGGATGAATCTAACATCTTGTTATATATTTAAACATGGTTGACTGCTACTCAGCTTCTCAATAATAATACTAATAAACCTCCATGAGTAACTCAGTTGGTTACATGGGTGAAGTTCGAAAAGGAAATATAATTAAAAAATAATAATAAAATTGTATATTTACTATTAGTTATAATTTTTACGGGTTACGCCTTTACTACTAATAAATACACCTTTAGCTTTTATGTGCTTTAATTTGTGTTGTTTAACAGGAACCAATACAAGATGATTAGATATCTACTTGCGTTAATTCGTTAATTGCTTGGATTGTTCGGCGGTTAGGGGACCATATTTAACTTAAGCTGTTATCATAAAAATAATTCACTATATCAATTGTCACATCATTAATAGTATTTTATAAATGATAAGAGAGTGATCTGATATGTTATTGATAAGATAACGACTTATGATTGGACAAAAAATTGATACTTACAATTAATATTAGAGCAGATTAAGTCATCTACGTATCTACATATATAGTATTGTCCCTCTCCAAAGACTTAATTATTTTGCTTAATTCATATTTCATTTCATTGCTAAATGGAAAAAGGAATCTCTTGAAAGCAAGAACTTCCCACTCTAGCCGGGCTTCAACTAACATTATTTATATTTTAATACTTTTGAGTTCCACTTCACCATCACAACTCTTTAATTAAAATAATAATTCAATATATATTATACGATTTATTTATATTTTAATATTCTGTTGACTTCATGTTAATGGTTCAACTTCACCATCACAACTCTTTAAAATAATAATTCAATATATATTCTACGATTTGTTTATATGTTAACATTCTTTTGAGTTCATGTTAAGCCATTATTATATATACATTGCATAAACCAGCACAATCCATCTAGTAGTTTGCAATAAAATAAAATAGGCAAACTTTATTCACAGTGGAAGGACTCTTTTGCTTAAAATTCTACATGCCATCAATATAGGCAGATATTCAGTTAAAGCTAAACTGAATATCTAAGTTAAAATCACTAACTGACTTAATCATCTACTTGCACCACAATCACTTAATAATATATTATATTATATTATAAGTTAAAATCACTAACTGACTTAATCATCTACTTGCACCACAATCACTTAATAATATATTATATTATATTATATATATGAGAAAATACTTACACTATGGTGAAAACCAAGGTTTGTCTTTTGGGAAAAAATAAGGTTTGTTTCATTGACAAGCACAACCTTACTATCTAAAAATAAACATCGTATCATTGGGGCTGCTGAAGACGGAAGGTCTGTTTAAATTTTTTAATTTTTTTCACAGGATTTTAATTTATTTTTTTAAGATTTTGTTTTTCAAATTTTATGAAAATTTATTTTCACAAGATTGATTAATGGAAGACTTTGAATTCCTTGAAATTTAATTCTTTAAATTTGAGGAATTAAAATTTTAAACGTCTCCTTAAAGGAATTATTTTTGTTGTATTAAACAACAATTGTAGGTGATATATGACAATAATATCAAATGATGATTATGGTATGTGCGCGTATTACTATTCTTGCACCTAACTCTATTAATTTCTCTTTCACAAAAAAAAAAAAAAATCTATTAATTTCTGCCGTATATTTATTGGTTCCATAACAACATAATTAAAGCATGTGCTCCATCTCAACTAAATGCCTAAGCTGATAGTTGGACTGCACATATTATATTTATGCGCACGTTGGATTCCAAGCGCAACACGTGGCTGCAAATATTATATTTATGCTCACACGCCCCCTCAACGTGTGCGGTGGATTCCAAGCGCAGCTCTGATATCAAATTAAAGCATGTGCTCCATCTCAACTAAAAGCCTAAGCTGATAGTTGGACTGCACATATTATATTTATGCTCACAATTAATTAAGAACAATATATAGGTGAGGAATTAATGTTAGAAAATTCGAACATTTTATTGCAATCCAACTACCACTACCACTAGGTACGACAATGCATGGGGAGTGAGAAGTGGAATCTGATTCCATGGAGTTTTAAATGTTCATGCATTAAAGCATATCATGCTGGAACCCATATTCAATTTAAAATATTGAGGTTGATATTATTGTTTGGCGTTTCAGATTTCAGTTTACGAATGCAATTCAAGAAGGAGACAAATTATGTTATGGACCCGGTCCACTTGCAAATCGACTCAGGTTCATGTTCACAATTTAAAAATTTTATGTTTACAATTTTAGAATTCTATGCTCATAATTTTACAACTGTATATTTACAATATTATATTTTATATCTCAATATACAAAATTACATTATTCAATATTTACAAAATTTTAACTATATATTTACAATTTTGTTATATAAATTAAAAAACTGTGTTATACTATTGAATATAGAGTTATGAAATTGTGAGTATACAGTTCTAAAATTGTAAACATAAAATTATAAAATTATGAACATAGAATTCTAAAATTATGAATATTGATCAGCGGACCCGAGCCCATGGCATAACATTTTGGTGTATTTTGGGCCTCTAGGTCGCACCATTCGAAGGCCTAGGTTATTATGTTTAGAGGCCATAAAGGCCTACCCAAGACTTATTAGTGACATGATCGACAATCCAATTATTGGGCGTATTATATCCTTTGTATTCTTCAATGTAATTTAATATTACTTCCACTTCACCATCACAACTCTTTAAAATAATAACTCTTTATTTTTCACCAAAAGACAATCCTTGATTTTTACCAAAGAACAACAATTTGATTTAGGGCTGCAATTCTTTACAACAATCAAACTATATAGCAAATAAATTGGCAAAATGTCAACGCTAAGTAGGTGAAGACAAGGGGGTCGGAGGTAGGTGTAATTTTCATTATGGTTTCACTTGTTTAATTCGCAGGATTTTAATTTTTTTAATGATATGTTTTTCAAATTTTCAGAAAATTTATTTTCACAAGATTGATTAATGGATCGGAAGAGTTTGAATTCCTTGAAATTTAATTCTTAAAGAAATTATTTTTGTTGTATTAAACAACAACAATTGTATGTGATATATGACAGTAATATCAAATGATGATCATGGTACGTGCGCATATTACTTTTGAGTCAAGCCCGTGTTTAATTTTTTTATTTATTTATTTTTTTTTGGATCGAAAGAGAGGGTACCCAAAAAACAATCTAATGTCTTTTCACAAAGATCCGCTTGGAATCAATGGGTCATCAAACTCATTCCAAACACAATTCATTTGATCCACAATTTTCCCAAATATGTTTTGCATAAGAGAAAATATTCCATTAATGACTCATTTCATTTTTAATTTATGATATTGATTTCCTAAATTAAGTTAGATTTATCTAACGAAGTTGCCAATACATACACCTATTATATTAACAAACTAGACTTTTGTCCAGGGGTGTCATGGGGATTTTTGTTTTAAATATTTTAAAAATCATTTATATGCTGTTGTATAATAGGTATTTTGTTTTTGAAAATTAATTAGCGTTTAATAATAATAATAATATGGATTATAAATATTTATATAAGGTTATATGCTCATATATAATGAATGTGAAATTATACATCCTTTAATTTACAACAAGATTTTGAAAATTTCATTGTACATTAGCCTTTTAATTTAGTATTGTCAAATATGTTTTGATTAATTGCTTTAATAATGGGGTGGAGATTTTAGCAAGTTTTTATTCCCGCAAATACCACATTTTTGTGTGACCATTAAATAGAAAAGTTGTGCTGATTGCGCTTTTAGTTAATTGTTGCACCTAGTAGGCGTATCACTTGTATGCATTGCACGCACCAACTGAGCGTGTAAATGTATCTTTTATTGTTGTTGTTGTTGTGGCTTTTTGTCAGAATTTTTTACCTCATTTTTCTTCTTCTCTCTTCCCTTTGTATCTCACCTAAAATTGAAAAAATCATTCAAAAAATTTAATTCTCAGAGATGCTCTTACAATTTTAATTGAATTCTCTTTCCAGAATCAATCATCACACTATTTATTAGCCTCCTTTCAACATTTCCATACAACAAATTTTTATAACGTACTTTCAAACCATACTACAACCAAATGTTACATAGAATCCAAATTGAATAAAACTACCAAATACTATATCTTTTTTACCCGAGATGCTAATTTGATTAAATTAAAATAAAACCACACCCGTTTCCACTAAAACTGAACGGCATAGTGAAGCATGGTGTCTTAGCTTAAACTTGGGCAACCTTAGCATTTGCAGGGCATAACGTATCCATACGAGGATAAGTATATGTGCCGTCCAGTAAACTATTGGTTATAAGTATATAAGCGGTCTCCGTCAAATGATACCCATCCCAGTTGACAAATTTAGAAGGATCCGGGCAGCTAGTTGCGCCCACGTCTCCGCATTGGAGATTAGGGTTGAAATTGTACGGACCACCCCCACCACAACATGCTGTTAGGGCACCTCCCGAAAATCCTGTATATCACACATGACACGAAATTTGTTACAACTTGTATATTGAACTCATAGCGTCATTATGGAATGGTGAAATAAAATTACCCAATGTTTCTGGACCGTCGTAAATTCGCATGGAAGCATTGAAAATATCAGTGTAAATAATATTGGCATAGGGATGACGTTCTCGCAGAAGACTGAGCTCTTTCTGAAGCAATTGATTGTGGTAAGCAGCCATATCGTTGACCCAAATGAGACACCCCAAATCGTCGTAGTCTTCAATGTTGGGACTTGGGTAATATGTCAAATAGGAAGCTGCACATCCAAGTGGGAGCACACTTGGGACCATTATTGTTCTAGCGCCTAACTCTATTAATTTCTGCATTTATTGGCCAGGTTTCATGACAACATTAATTAAGAATGATATATAGTTGAGGAAAATATGATTGAAAAGAACATTATATTGCAATCCAACTACCACTTCATACTCAACCCAACTAAAACTAGTTAACTACCACAAAGGTAAGTAAAAGTTTGTCCAACATGTAAATATAAAAAAAAAAGTAAGTTTATATCATGTCTTTAAAACTATAACATTGTATTAAAACATTAAAAAAAAAAAAAACTATATATGAGTATCCAATTCTTCATCAATCATCATGACATGATGAGAATTTGACTCGAATTAGCTTCTTACGTGTTTTTGTTACTTAAATAACTTTAATATTTGTTATTTTTAATTACGTTATATTATTCTAGATTAAAATAAAATTCTACAAAACACTTACATGTGCACCCTCAGCAATGGCATGAGCAACAATAGGGATAAATGGTCGGATGACACTAATGTCTTTTCCAGATAGAAGTGAGTGAGTGTAGTCGTTTCCACCAAATTCCCCCAAGACAAATAAAGAGTTCTCCAGCAAGTTCTTGCAATCTGTATTTTAAATTAGATAGGAGTTTACTTAGATAATTAAATATCTTTAAATTATAATTCCAAAAGTAAAAGTATAAAAAAAAAAAAACAAACAACTAGCTAGGTTGTATATATATGTGTTTCTACATACCTAGTTGTATCATTTCTAAAAGCAGTTATAATTATCCACGTATTGGATATTTGATTAATTGGATATTTTAAAATTTAAGAGATAATTAAGAATACTATTATTAATTTTTGTAAATGTCAAAACTAATCATTTAAACTACTCCGTAGTAAATATACATCTTAAAATATAAATAAATAATAAAAATATACAATAAATTACTATTAAAAAGAAGAATATAATAAAAATAACATTTTTTATTCTTATTATAGACTTAATACTAATATAGTAATATATATACATATGTACTAAAATATTTGGAATGGGACAGGCCGCTCCACCAATGTACCTCCGCCACGTATACAAGTATAATAAATGTTTGGATCTGCAATTATATTGGTTAATATATAGTTGAACTCATCCATCAAGAACGTAACGATGTTGCCGGGTCAAGTTACAATATGTTCTTATCAAAATCAGAACACCCGGGCCCGGGGATTATTAATTGCTTCACGACACCATACTTAATGCACAATATATTAGATTACTTGTATGAATGACAGGGTCACTTACCTTTCCCACCATATTTTAAAACTAAAATGGTTATTTAGTATTAAAATTAAAAGCTATGGTCTGAACCAAATCTTAATATACCTACTGCATCTTATAAAATTAATAAACTAATATTTTACCAACTATTATGTAATGTGATGTTACCTCGATTATTGATTCTGATCGAAAAAAGAAGGGAAAAACTAACGTACCCGAAGGTGAGTTGCAGAGCGATGGAATCATATCTTGAAAGGCATGCAATTGGTCTTTCATGGAGACGTTGGTGACGGTATCATAAATGTCTAGCTTTTCGTAGAATTCCGCCGGCAGTGCACGCGATCCCACCACCGCGAAATTAACCCCTTGCCGGATATTATTTCCGCCGGCTTGAGCTTTACGGCTGAGCGAAGGCGGCGGAATCTCTAGTCCGTAATACTGAGCTGCAAGTTTCACCAAACATCATATATATATAAATAAAATTTAATATCTGTGACCCTACCAAGTGAGAGGTCACAGATTTGATCTCAGTGGGAGTGTTTGCTCTTTGTGCTTTTGAGAAAAGTATGTATGGACAGATATTACATTGTAACAAGTCTATAGAATTCAAAATATATATATATATTCAACTAATAATGGAACTTTTATTTACTATACCGATTAAATCGAGGATGACGCGGCCGTCGGAGCAGCGGCCGGTGGGATGGCCGAAAAAGGTTTCTCCATAAGGAGGGAAGTACATGTGGGGAACGGAGCCATCAGTCTCGAGGTGAATGAGGTTTCCGGCGTCGGTGAGGGAATCTCCGAAGCCGAAGATGGCGGTGTAGCATGCGGCGGTGCAGCCAATGCACGCCACCAATAATGCGAGGAAGAAAGGAAGGGAAGAAGATGAAGGAACCATGAGAGAGATAGGTGATGAAGAAGCTAAGGAGTATAATATAATGGAGTGGAGACAAGTGGGGTGAAACTTAAACCGGCGGCTTCCTGTTATATTTTAATTTCTTATTATATATATTGTATAATGACAACAATTATATTTGTTGTCCACTTGTCCATGTGCCATGCGTGCAATAATAATGCAAATAAAATTTCCCTTTGTCAACTAAAAAAACAGTAATGGTGAAATACGATAAAGATTCATGCACCCATGCCAACACATTATTGAGTATTAATGAAGATGGGATCGGAGTGGTTGAATATTGAAATCCAAATATAGTCCGTTTTTTTTTTTTTGAAAATAAATCCAAATATAGTCCTTTGCAACGGTTAAATGGCTATAATAATATGTATACGGCTGTTGTTCTTATCTATTTTGGTATGATGATGACAGCTCAATCTTTCCTCTTTACCCTTTTGCTATAGAGTGAAATTTGTGAGAGACCGTCTCACGGATCCTTATTCGTGAGACGGGTCGGGTCGGGTCAAAACACCATGCAAATATCATACTTATATGTGCAAATGTCATACTTATATATTCAAATATAACACTAATCAATAATACACTTTTTGTTACTTATAAGAGAAAAAGTAATACATTTTTCATAATAAGTAATGTTGACAAGTGCCCCTTACTTATAAGGGCAAATATAATACTTTTGAGGACAAATGTAATACTTTAAATCGAAATGTAAAAGTATTGTATTTTCCCTTAAAAGTATTAGATTTACCCTTATAAGTGTTACATTTACATCTTGACCCGACTCGATCAGACCCATGAGACGGTCTCACACAAGTTTTTGCCTTTGTTATATATTCTCTCTCTTTTTCATTCCCATTCAAATTTAATTAATTCTTCTTGTAAGATCCTTGGTCAGCTATTACAATAATTTTTCGACCCATGTGCCATATTTACAATAATAATGCCATACCAAGAGCCTCTCACTATATACTTGTTTTTTTTTTTTTTTCTGAATACTAGTGACTCGATTAGAATGTAGTATCTGTTCATACATACGTTCCCAACCTACTGAAGCACAACGAGCCAACGCCCCCACCGGGGATCAAACCTGTGACCTCTCACTTGGGAGGGCCACAGCTATGCCGCTTGACCACAAGGCCTTTGGCCACTATATACTTGCTTATTGTTGTAAATATAACATTACCGTTTGCAATAATTTCATGGGAATGGAGCTATAAATATTATATGTTATCCTTAGTATGACCTTCAATATATAGATGGAATAATATTGATGGTGTAAATGTAAACGGGGGTACGAATTTACACCACGTGTGTTTGATTGTGTATGATGTAGTGTATGAAATGTGTATGCTTGGGGAGGAAAACTATGGTTTCCTCCCGAGAAGATGAGCCAAGAACAAGAGAGAGAGAGTGAGAGTTGAGTGATGAATGGAATCAGGATCCCGAGAGGCAAGGGATGAGAGGGTCTGCCATTACAGTGGAGGGTCAGGTCCTTTATATAGGAATAGGACCTGACCTTTCAGGAATATAATATTCCCCAAAGGTCACTTGCCCTTTAACAATTCCTAAGGGACACCCGACCTTTTAGGGGTACAATAATACACGGACTATACACATTGTACTTCTACAGTAGTCCCTGGGGGTATTTACCCATCAAATATATTACTATAAAATATTATAGGTAGGCACCCCACTTTTATGCACATATATATTTTAAAGTAATACGTATATAACTTGCGATAACATACATATTCAATTCTTACCCCTCTTTACACTTCTCACATCATATTAGAGTTAATTATTTCAACTTTTTCACACAAGAAATGAATTAGTTATACATTTATACTACAAACTAGATTATACAAAAAAAAAATAATAATATATTAATCATACTGTATTATACTACTTGCTATATTTATCACAACGAAAGAGATTTTTAACAAATTTTAAAATGTCATTAAATTTTATAATCGTCCACTTTCAGTTGAACTTATTAAAATATTTAAAACATGAGGGCTTGCAGGATCAACACAACTAAGCATATCTTAGAGCTATCAACTTTTTCATAATAATTTATGAAAAATGGTATTTTTAGTTATTCAATTATACTCAGATATAAATTTTGATTTAATTTATAATTTTTTAATATACTACATTTATATTTGCTTCCTATAGATCAGATTACATGTCGATTCAAAATTCAGACTTTCATGCTTAAAAAATCCAAGAGTACAATACCATGGTTCTTATGTTGGGTTGTCCACAGAAGAAGACAGAAAACACAAATCATATCCCTTGGTTTTGTTCTTTTGTAATTTTGTTTACTTCATTGTACATCTGATATGTAATGTTTTTTTTTTTTTTTTTTTGAAAAATTCTGATATGTAATGTTACTTGTCTAACCTAAATTACTAATGGATAATTGATAACACTTAAATAGCACCCACCTTGGCACAGATTTATTGTTTGATTGGCTTGTGTTAATTACAGGTGTGTTTGGTTTGAATATGGGAATTAAAATCAGAATTGGAATTGAAATAATTACCAATATTGTTATTTGGTTATATATGTATGACCCTGTAATTAGAATAAAAGTTTTTAAAATACAAAAATAAAAAATCAAGACAATTGATCATGATACCCAAAGCACCAATATTAACAAAAAATCAAAATAAAAATCTAAAAGTACTAATCCTATGAAGAGAAAAGGGACGAAATGCGAAAGCGATGAAATGAGGGATGGATAAGACGCCTAAATTAATGAAATAATACATGAGTAAATTAGGTAACAAGTTTTTTTTTTTTTAATTATAAGGGTAATCAAATCATATACATGTGTATTTTAAAATTTTGTCAACCAAATATTGTGTATGATTTTTTTAGGATTACTAGCTCTATTACAATGAAACATTGTGTATGACTTTTATTCACATTCTTTGTATCTAACCCAGTCTATGAACCAAATACAGCCTAAATGTTTAAATTTCAATTAGTAGATGGCTTTATGAAGGAGGCATTTTCAACTCATAATAATTCAAAGATGAGGAAAGTTAAAGTTGGGACCAAAAACGAAGATTTGCTAAGAATAGGTTGATGTATCAACTTGGTTTGAATTAGTATTGTAATTAAGAATCAACATAGTTTAGTAGATGCTTAACACCCCATTTTCAAGATATTTCCTGAATTAAAAATATAATTAACTTGTTATGTTATAATCAATCATAAGTTTTATTATATTAGTCCCTTTTAACATTTTCCAACACTACTAACAAAGATTTTATAAATGTTGAACCATACAACCAAGAAACCATATTTAATAACAACACTTGCAAATATTTTCCCGGATTCTAATTTCATCCTGAAAATATGACGTCAATCTCTTAGTAGAATTTCTACCAAAAGTGAACCTCAAATTAAAGTCAAGAATGACAGCGTCCTAACTTAAAGTTGGGCAACTTGGCCATTTGTAGGACATAAATCATTCATACTTGGATAAGTATATGTGCCGTCTAATAAACTCTTGGTAATAAGTTTATAAGCCGCCTCTGTCAAATGATACCCGTCCCAGTTAACATACGTAGAAGGATCCGGACAACTGGTTGCTCCCTCGTCCCCGCATTGCAGATCAGGATTAAAATTGTACTCACCACCCCCACCACAACATGCTCTTAAAGCACCTCCCGAAAATCCTGTCCAGTCACATACATATAATATGTTAAAATTCGCGATGTCATTTAAAGAAAAAGCCAGCTAGGTTAAAATAAATTTACCCAATGTGTCGGGACCGTCGTAAATTTGCATGGCGGCATTGAAAATATCAGTGTAGATAATATTAGCATAAGGGTGACGTTCTCGCACGAGATTGAGCTCTTTTTGAAGCAATTGATTGTGATAAGAAGCCATATCGTTCACCCAAATGAGACACCCCAAATCGTCGTAGTCTTCAGGGTTGGGACTTGGGTAATATGTTAAATAAGAAGCCGCACATCCAAGTGGGAGCACGCTTGGAACCATTACTGTTCTTGCTCCTAGTTCTATTAGTTTCTGCATTTGTTTTTTCATCGGAACAATAAAAGTTATTAATTAATTAAGGAATCTATGTCAGAAAATACTATACAGTCCATTAGTCCAACTACCTCTTTTATGCACAACAACTCACAACCCAACTACCACCAGATTTGTTTTTTCTATTAACAATTTTATTATCGTATTTTTAATTGCATTAATTAAAATATTTATAGAAAACACTTACATGGGCACCCTCAGCAATGGCATGGGCAACAATAGGGATAAATGGCCGGATGACAGTAATGTCTTTTCCAGATAGAAGTGCGTGAGTGTAGTCATTGCCACCGAATTCTCCAAGGACAAATAAAGAGTTCTCCAACAAGTTCTTGCAATCTGCATTTAAAAAAAAATATATGTAAATATCTAAGAGTTTAATTAGCTAAGTAAAAAACCTTTAAATTATACTCCATAATTCCATAATTAGAAAGGTAGCTTTTCTTTAGGTTGCTACATCGGTGTGCGGGTTCTAAAAGCAGCAAGTTGATATAATAAATGTTTGGACCGGAAAATGTTTAATATATGGTTGAACCCATTCATAACCCTTGGGAGTTGGGTCTGGGCAACTTATGATATTATAATGTTATTATCCAATGGAGAAAGAAGAAAATAAAATAGCGCAGTGTAAACTGTAAAGTCGTATTCAAAGTTAAAATTTTTTGATATTGACAGAACGCAGGGGGTTTATTTTTTAATTTGTACGAATTACATTACTGGGTCGCCTTCACCATATCCCAACAAATTAAAAAAAAAAAACAAAACAAAAAGTTCAAATAAATTTTGGGGGTGAAACATAACATACCCGAAGGTGAGTTACAGAGCGAAGGAATCATATCTTTGAAGGCGTGCAATTGGTCTCTCATGGAGACGTTGGTGACAGTATCATAAATTTCTAGCTTTTCGTAGAATTCCGCCGGCAGTGCTCGCGATCCCACCACCGCGAAGTTAACCCCTTGTCGGATATTATTCCCGCCGGTTTGAGCTTTACGGCTGAGCGACGGCGGCGGAATCGCAAGTCCGTAATGCTCCGCTGCAAGTTTCACCAAACATCATAAATCAAATTCCCTCGATAGATTGCCTAAGACTTTCTGGTCAAGAATATATTTAAACAAATACTACAGTGTAACAGAGTTAATAGTATTAAAAAGAAAAATTCACTCAATAGATTCCACCTAATAATATGTAAAGGTAGCGGTGAGCCGGTGATGCATACCGATTATATCGAGGATGACGCGGCCGTCGGAGCAACGGCCGGTGGGATGGCCGAAAAAGGTTTCTCCGTAAGGAGGGAAGTACATGTGGGGAACGGAGCCGTCAGTCTCGAGGTGAATCAGGTTTCCGGCGTCGGTGAGGGAATCTCCGAAGCCGAATATGGCGGTGTAGCATGCGGTGGCGCAGCCAATGCTTGCTAACAATACTACCAAGAAAGAAAAGGAGGAAAACGGAGCCATTAGAGAGGTAGGTGAATAACGACTAGAGAGGTAGGTGAAGAATGAATAAGGTTTTCGACGACCAAGCGTCTTAAATAGATCGAAGTGGTACGGTACCACAAGTGGATTATTGGTCAATTGGTCGGAGAAGTGTTTGGGGCACCCACCCAGATTCACTCCCCTGGGGATGGTCTCACCCTTTACATAAAGAATCTTAACAAAACTCCAAATAACTCGCATAAGATCAGATCATTGTGAAAATAATGTTACCAAAACTCTTGTGCATAGAGTATACAGACTGACTAGTAATTCGAGTTTTATCTCCTGCTGATTCAGGGATATTATGAACTTAAAATTAATATAGCATAAACTGAGAAACTTAATTTGTAAAAAAAAACTAAAAATTTAGATGTTGAGCCATTGTGAATGATGATGCGTCATGTTAAGAAAATATTAAATCGAACTTTTCCTGAGTGATAAGAGGAATTTTATAATCACAATCTACATCAAATCTAAATTAGTCACAAGATGATAAAAAATCATATAATATATGTAAAAAATCACATGTGAAATAAAGAATTATACCATAGGCATACAATAAAGGAAATGAAAATTGACTTTGTCAATTCATGGTCACCTAGAACATATAAAAAGAATTGTAGACAGAAAGTAGTGATTCATTATGATTAAGGTTCATGTGCGCCACCGGAGACGCTATTGAGGATCGAATTGGAACGTGCAATGGTTGAATATAAAAATCAAAATATAATTGTTCGCAACTAGGGGTGGAAATAGGCTAGGCCGAGCCGGGCTTTAAAAAATTAGGCCTGGGCATGCGATGGAAATTTAAAGCCTGAGCCTACAGTTGGCCTGGCCTGGCCTGAAGCCTTTTTAAAGGCCTATTTAACATATAGGCTTTTAAAAAGGCTTCAAAATATAGATCCTAAATAGGCTTTGAACCTATTTAAGACCTATATTTTAAAGCCTTTTAAAGTATACATGTAAAAAAATTTACAAAAAATACCTAAGTCCATATTTCATAATGAATGGCAAAACCATAAGTTCATATTTCATAATACAATATCCAACACCACAAGTTTAATAAGTAAAAGTTCGTGATACAAAATTCAACAATACATTGTTTACTAATTACTAGTATTACTACAAATCTATAAATCTTGCAATCAATTACTAGTAGGCTCATATTACATTAGTATTACTACTTTACTAATTGCTAGTAAACTATAAACACTAAACAACTAGCAGAATTATTACTAGTAATTAAATAACACTAATTATTAGCAATTTTGCATAATAACAGTAGTAACTAGTAATATCTAACACTGTTTACTAATTAGTAAGTCGTATTTGGGATTTGGGTATTAGGAATTAGGGTTGTAGTTATGTATACAAAAAATATATATATATATATATATATATATATATATATATATATATATATATATATATATATTTATTGGGGTTAAACACTATAAATATAAAAATATATTAGATATAAAATGTAATATATAATAATTAAATATTAAATATAAATATATAAATAGGCTAGGCCTGCGGGCTTACAGGCCGGGGTTTTAAATATAGGGCTAGGCCTATTTAACCAAATAAGCTTTTAATTAGGCCTAAGCCTGGCCTTTTTACTAAATAGGCTAGGTCATACTAGACCCTAAGTAGGCCAGGCCGTAGGCCCCTATGAAGGGGCCTGGCCTATTCCCACCCCTATTCGCAACGGTTGGCCCACTTTGCTTTTATTCAATGGTTTTCTAATTTTGCTTTGATGATGATTGGTCAGCCTTTTGCCCTTGCTATTTTCTTTTCTCTCAAACTTCCAGTTGAGCTGCTCATGCAGGCGACTGTTATTTTATATCATAATATGAATTGCAGTAATATCAATGTCTATATAGTTACAGTAATTCGTCAAATTAAATCGTATATATTTTCGTTCATAATAAGATTTACAGTAATATCAATGACTATATAGCTACAGTAATTCGTCAAATCATATACGGATTATATTTTCTTTCATAATATGAATTGTTGTAATATCAATGACTATATAGCTACAGTAACTCATCAAATCATATATTATAATGAAAAATTCTTTTTATCTCATTTGTCGTATTTTACATATCTAATTCAATTAACAAACTTAACACAAGTTATCTACAATACACTTTATTGTAATAACTAATCTAGTATTAATACCATCTCCGGTTCCAAATTAATCAAAGATTTTAGGTTCGAGCTATTCGAAATGCAGGTATACTAGAGAGTTGCCATGCATCCTTTGAGATTTTACCCAACAGGAATATAATTATTTTTAGTTTGTGGGTATCGTGGTTGGATAAATCTGTGAGTAGGCCCAAAAAATGTAAATATTCCTGTAAACTATATTATTCTGTGGGGATTATTTCACGTGGTGTCAACATCTTGATTATAAATGATAATTTGATTTGATGAATAACTATAGCAATATAGTGGGGTGGGTAACTGGTCATGTGGGGTGAGAGCCACAATATACCCCTTTTTAGAGCGTATAAGGGGAGGTCGAATTCCAAACCTTTTCTCTCGAGTATACCCATTACCAAAAAATGGACGTCACTTTGGGACCCTTCCTCGGTCTGTTCTGGAAGAACAAATAAAAGCCCATTCGTAGGCTAAATCCTTATATAAAACCACTAATTTTATTGTACAATCATAATAAATGTGCAGGGCGTGAAATTTAAGTGTGTGTAAATAATATTTAGCATATAGGGTTAAAGTTCACGCACAAGAATGAGATCTTTTCGGAGGGATAATATTAATTTAATTTCTGTATTTATTTTTTAATCGCAGGAATGCGAATTTTAAGGAATGTGTGCATTATATAACAGTCCAACTACCACTACATGTTTCACGCACAACTCAAAACCCAACTACCACTGCATATTTCAGTGAAGATTGGTTTGGTTTCCCTTGTTCGGCAAGTTGGTCTAACACATAAATATAAGAAAGTGTATATTAACATTGTTTTTCAATTGTTAGCGGTTTTGATTATTGAATTGTATTATTAGTTTTTTGAAAAGTGTTTGGTGAAGTCAGATGTTAATTGTTAATGATTTTGATTATTAAATTGTATTAGCAGTCTATTGAAAAGTGTTTGGTGAAATTAGATGTTCATTATTAGTGGTAAAGTTGTAAAAAGACTTAAGATTACCCTGGACAATATATATATTGTATAATAATAATTTCTTAATGATGTAATAATGTACTTATTAATTTTTACCAGTTGAACACAAACATGAGGGTACAATTGATTCTCGTTAATTGAGCGATTCACCTGAAAGCCGCCTAAGAGAAGTCACAAGTAGGCACGTCAAAGTGCAAATTTTAAGTTTTTATTTTATTATATTCTAGACCCTATAAATTTGATCGGAATTAATCCAGTTTCGAGCATGGATATTTAAATATAGATTTCTGCACACACGGAGTCCAGGCCAAACCAAACCTACAATGTTCGCAGCAAAAATTAAATCTCCACTCTATTGCTGAAGGAAGTCTTAAATTGACCTGCATAGACATCTCAACTGGTCACAGGGGTAAAGTTTGGGAGCAAAGACTAGTGATCGAGTCTCACCAGCGACCGTCTCTGTGTTCAGTTGAGAGATCTCTGTGTCCGGTTAATATACATCTTCCCAGATGCTTTGTCGGGGGCCCTTGGGGTGGGGGATTTAACCTTTGGGAGCAAACAATATGGATAATTAGTTGAATGACAACTATTTTTGTTCTCAAGAAAGTCGAGTGCACACCCTTGAAACTTAGTGTAGTGGTTTTGGTTGAATGACAATCATTCTTTTCCTGAAGAAAAGTGAGTGTGCACCCATGAGATTTAGCATAGTGGTACATTGCCTGACTTGATGTCACGATTGAAGGCAACACAGTATAGGGTTCGAATGTGGGAAAAAAAGCTCAAGTATGTATGTGACGAAGTCACAGGTTCAAACCACATTTTTTGTACTAAGTATGTATAGGAGAAAGTCACAAGTTTGAACCTCGTCTTTGTACTTTAATAGGTTGAAAAATTAAAGTATGTATAGGAGGAAGTCACAGACTCAAACCACAGTCTTTGTACTTCAATAAGTTAACAAAGCATGTATAGCCGCTGTATAGGAGAAAGTCACATTTTTGAATCTCAATCTTTTTACTTTAATAGGTTGAAAAAGAAGATGTTACATTGTAATAGAGTCAATAATATTCAAAAAGAAAATGTGATGGCACCTCTAAGTGGAAAATATTATCTTATAAAAAATTAGGTATGTTTCAAAAAAAATAAAAATTGTTAGGATACTACGAACAAGTCGTAAAAGAAGGGATTCCCAGGTAAGTGGTTGAAGTTTTCACCTACCATTGCGCCTTCACCTACTCGGTTTTGTACAACTTCAACACCAGTCTTCAAACACTCCACGCACTTTTATCATTCCTTTTAGCTCTTCCCAATTCATTGCAGCTTGCCAGCTTTTCTTCTTCATTACGCTTACTCAGATCCTTCCTACCAACCACTCCGAGCAATAAGAAACAGATTGTCGAGCATAGGCTGCCTGATTCGCAGATCACTTAGTAAACATTAGGGGTATGCATCGAATCGGTTTGGTACAGGTGATACCCGAATTTTATTTCGAATATCCAAAAATTTCGGGTGATATTTTTACACCCGATATCCGAACCAAATTTAATTCAGTTATGTTATGTTTGGGTGACAAAATATGAAATCTTGTTCCGTTTCCTTTCTAAAATGTTTGTATATGAAAATCATCCTTTATTTTAAAACTAGAAGACAAATATGTATCTACTTCAGAAGAATTAGCACTACCACATCTCTTTGATTTTTTTTTAATATTGTTGAAACAATAATATTATGCCACTAGCTTACTCGTACGAACAACAATTGAATCAACCGATATGATTGTGGTGCATAAATAGAAGAATATTCATCATATATGATTTTTAACAAATTAGAATAATCATCAATATACTTTTGAACACATAGAATATAGTTTGGAAAATTCAAAGCGCTATAATAAAATTCTAATAACTCATTCAATCCATTTATACCCACATTTGGATCAAGAATAGCAACTAAACCATAAATATAATACGAAATATCACTCAAATATAATAATAATAATAATAATAAGTGGTATATTATTGGTGGTGGTGGTGGTGTGAAAATTGAAAAATGACTTCCCAAAAAAAAAAAGAAGGAAAGTCATTTTCGAAGAAAATGGTGTTATTTTCTTTTGACCAAATAGTCATTTTCCTTTGACTTACATTTTTCATCCTTTACCAAACACTAAAAATCCGGAAAATGATTTTTTAGAAATTATTTTTTTGAGTTTTCAAACACACCCTTAATTAATCGTTTTGATTAGATTTTTCAAATGATATAATTTATGTTTAATTTTTTATTTGGAGTAAATAATTGGGCTAGGTATATAATTTATGTTTAATAATATACAAAATTTATGTATAGGTATTTAACAAAATATATAAATACATGAAAAAAAAATAAATGATACAAAATGAATTAACAAAAAAATAATAGGGGCAAAATATGAATAAAACTTTGAGCCATATTCGGTATGGATGAACAGTATTGGGCCATATTTTGGGCAGCACTATTTACCATTGGCAAAAATTGTGCTGTTTTTGCGTCTTCGTTGGTGATGAAATCCGTCGGTTTTTTTTTTTTTTTTTTTTTTTTTTTTTTTTTTTTTTTTTTTTTTTTTGTTTTTTTTTTTTTTTT